>NC_037597.1:1189689-1297189 GCF_003073045.1 Pomacea canaliculata
TTAATGATAAGGTCAAAAGAATGGCATGGCACAGAGAAACTAATACAAGATTATTACAATACAAATTTAAAATACAAAACTTCATTATTAATTCTTTTCAGGATATTGTTTGAGTGTCAATGTTTACTATCATATAATGCATCAGACATTAGATGATATCTCAAGTATGACATTAAATATAAACATAAAAACAAAAAACCAGACAGACTGGGCGCTCTGGGAAAGGGAGCTAGCAGTGTGAGAATCTTAAATTTCCCTTAAAGACCTGTCCTAGCCATGCTTTACTTGTCTTCCTATGCCATTGATTATCAAGAGCCTCTCACAGCTTATTTCTATCATCTGTAAAATCATGGCAGTCAAAACAACAGAAGAAAGTATTCAGCTTATCTTCTTCTTGTTCCTATTCGCCCCCAGGGGAGCATAGGGCCGCAATTCAGTTATCTGTGTACTCCTTATTCTGTTTTCTGAACTAATTTACCACCCGGTTTACCCTGGTGCCCACTGATAAGCTTAATCTCCTACCAGACTTTATATTATGTTTTTTAGAATTCTTCTCTACCTGCTTTTTATATTTTCTTTCCCCTCAAGTTCTTTCTGCATTGTCTTTAGTGCCTCCCTATCCCCGTCCCTGACAGCTTCATAATGCTCTTTGTTACCCAGGGTTTGTTGTTGGAATAAATTTTGATCACGGACCTGTATAGAATACATTCATGTTCTGATGGTTTTCTTTATCGTAACCGCGTCTTCACAAAATTGATATAGTTAGTTATGGAAGACCAGCTACTGTTTTGAGGTAAAGTGGAGTTGACACAGTCAAGAAATGCGTAAAATGAGGTCCTCAGGTGGGGTTTGGGGGTGGGTGGGGGTTAAGTCTTGTGTGGATTATGTAATTCATCATCCATAAAATTAATGATAATATCAAGATTAACTATACACAAAGATCAGACAGCTTCAAAGTTTGCATTAAGTTGGAAAGCCAAATGTGGTACAAAAAGTTTTAAAGGCGCAAGTTTGACTAATTCTACTGTTACTGTCCCTCATTGGTCCTCTTTAGGACAAGGCACTGTTAGTATTTATTAGTAGCACTCTATCATTATTCTTGTCAGTACATTTACTTTTATAGCGCCTTATCCCGGCCAAAGCCAGGCTCTGCGTGCATTACAAACACAATAACTCAGACAAGGTCCACTGGCTTTCTGTGTGTGTTTGAAGTGAATGGGAATGCCAGGTTGTTCTCTGGCCAGATGACATTCATAGACCAAGATGTGGGTGAGACCACGGACGTGTATAGAGGCAAGTCATGTGACTCAAGCAGAATAGATCAAGAATCAGAAATGTATATCAAATCCTCAGGACAATTTCCACATTAGCATAAAGCAGAAATGGCAGTAAAATGGGAAAGCACATGACTGTTTGTCACGGGTGGAAAGTCTTTCGCAGGGATGACATGTAAACATGAAGAAAACTGTGATCATATTAGCCAGAGAAGACTAACGGCGATTAGAGCTGAAATCAGATGAGGAAAAACAAAAAGTCACAGGCTAATAAACAGTCCAGAACAATGTAAAAAGTACAGGTTGGAAAAATAAGACTAAGAACACCTCAAATTCAAACAGAAAACAAAAATGACTCTTTTTGATAGTTTTCTAATACTAGGACTTTCACTGCTTTATTTAAAAAGGACTCTAAAACTGCTCTGTTTATACCAAATCTATAATATTCTGTTTATTATACCAAGACACTATTGATAATTTATTTAGACTGGGACTTCACACAAATGAAACATGAAGAGAGTCAACTCACTTGTATTCATTGTCTTGTCTTCTTTATTCGGCTCTAAAGTGTTACTGTTGCAAATCTTCAGTCGACAAAACTTTGGAAGCAGGTGAATATCTTATGTCAAGCAACCCTTTTATATGTTTGTCTTAGGATATCCATTATCCTACATTGTACCTACATTGCGCAAGACAAGCGTGAAATATGCACACCCAGCTTGGTGAGAGCAGAACCAATTGTGTGACGACAATGCCTGTTAGACATGTACTAAGGCCACGCTGATAGGTCTACATCATGCCACTAGTTATTGTAAACTGCTAATAAGACACTGGACATCTGGATGGGATGAACACATTAGTGTCATCACCAACCCTTGGGTAAGTGGACTAACAGCTGACTGGTCTTTTCAAGGCTCCATAAAATAATTTTCTCTTAGGAAAAGTCTTTAAGAGCTTCAAGGAGTAAGTAACAACTTCTTGTTAATCCACAATCTGTGTTCCCCGTGTGCACTTTTGACCACTTGATCATTTCTTTGTCTTTGATGATATGGTAGTCTTCTACTTTAACATATTTCTCCCTCTTTTAATTGTGAGTACTGAAAGTAAAAAGGTTTGCTTGCCCTACACACTTGTAAATAAATTCTTGTTTGTCATGTTTCTTACTCACTGTCTAGTGTCTGAATGATAAAGTAGAAGGAAACATATTGTGAAATGTTCCAGTGTAATATAAATGTGCTGACATAGGTATTAAAACATACTGTAAGCGTTGCACGGGTGTGCAGCTCATTAGAGACCTACGATGTCTGCATCAGCTTCATGACCGTGACATGCCTGATTTGGCATAAATAACAACTGTTTATCCATAACTGACAGCTGGAAGTCAAATAATAAAAACTAAAATTTGTCAGATTACAGGATTGCTCTCCCTTGATGGGCATCAGTTCAAAGGTCGAAGGTTAGTGATCAAATCTCCTTGTCAGACCTCTGTACGGGACAGCAGTCCGACCAACATCACAGCTATAGAGATCCTCCACATTTATATTGTTGGTAACGGAAAGAGACCTTTTTCACTTCAAGTGGATTATTTACCTTGCTATTGGTCTATTTTAAGCAACACAAAACCATAATTACAGTTTTCTTTAACACTAATATTTTCCCAAGGAAAAGGTTCAAAGATCTATTAAAATATATCACATGATGAGTATGAAAAAAATTGCTGCCAAAAAAGGATTGAAAAACTGCAGAGTGAATTAAACTTTCATAGAGCATTCCTCCTTAAAATATGTAAAAAAACATGAAATTAAATATAAATGGTTCCGGCTTAAATTTGTGCTTACGGTATTAGCTACAAATATTTTAAAAGAGATAAAAATTTTAATAACTTATGTATATTTTGTAACCAAGAAAAGGATGCCATCAAATACATTTTTGAAATATTATTTGTCAATTGCATGTCTATTTCTACAATTGAAGATTTTAAACAAAATAAAAATTGTGATATTTTTAAGGCGACTTCAGTTGTTACTAAACAGATACCGTTGCCAGCTTGTGTTGCTCATTTACAATTGCACTGAGGCAGACACTTGGAAAAAACGTTCTTGTGCAAACATGAGCAAATCGCTTAGTTCTCGAGCCCACTGCTCTACAAATTATTTTTTTAAATATAATTTCAAGTAAAAAACAGAAAACACCCCCTCTGCAAAAAATTCAACAAGTACCAAAGCACAAGTTATGTCAAAAATTTATTCCATTTTATAAGCAATCAAGCAATACCATTTTTCATCTTGCAGACAAAACATCACATTCAACAATGCCAGAAATATTAATGAAAAAAAAGTGCTGCTAAGACTTGATACCAGGAAAGTGAAATTTAACAATACCATCTGAAATTATATCCATGCACTGTGCTTAACAAAGAAATAAATAATTGTCTTCAAACATCATTACACGTATCTATATATTTAAAAATCATCCTTTTCTGCTCAGCACTGGTTTCTCTCTTTTTTGAGGGGAAGGTAGTGGAGCAAACTATTTACTGAGATCATGAGTGAAAGTTATTACACTTTGACATGCTTTGTTTAATGTAAACATTACTAATTTGCATAGTTGACTTCAGAACAACAAAGGAACTTCTGGAAAAAAGTGAACCTTTTACTCCTGAAAAATATTAAATTTACTACCATGCTGTTATGATCTGCTTTCATAGCTGGGAAACATTAAACTAGCATAGGCCTGATGGGCAATGTGAGTGCTGCTGATTATGGTTTTCAAGAAGTCAATCTTTCTGCAAGTGGACACTCTCACAACTTTATTACTTGCACATTGATCTTCAATTTTGATGTCAGCCCTGGTAATTAATACTAGACACATTTTTATGAAGCTTCCTTTGAAAGCGTAGCCTACTTCTCTTAAACCATCACTATCACTGATGAGCATGGCACTTAGACAAAAACTAATCATATTCATGAAGCCAGCAATGACAGAGAATTAAAAAATTCATAGAAGAAAAAAAATAATGTTTAAATATATACAAAGCACCACCCAAATTTTTGAACACTTTCACCCACTCCAGAACTACAGATCACCTAACAAATACTTGCAACTGTACACGTGCACACTTCAACAAACATATCACAAACAAAATCCACTCTCTCACCTCAATGATTTATACTCTGTTGTCCCCTAGGCAGATTGTGTGTTGTGCACAGGATCTCCCAGTAAAAATAAAGACTAAGATGCTATTAACCATGGCCTTATTTCAGTTCAATCATTTTAACACTTCTACCAAGAGATGCAAACAAACCAACCTATTATTTAAGACACTTAACAAAATACTTGAGTTTAAAAAAAACTTTTCCAGCAAAGAACAATCTACATGCAGAAACTGTGCACAACACCCACATTTGAGTAACTTAATTGGCTAAGGCAACATCATTCAATCAGCTTCTTAGACTTAAAGTAACGACGCAAGTACAGGACCTGCCAGGTAGCAAGACCCAAAAGGCAGCACATGGAAAAGATGCTAAAATACATGACACGGGAATGTGTTGACTCTGCAAAACGAAAAAAAACCCTACAATTTAAAAACAGTTTCTTGATGCTTCATATTAACTTTATAATCCACATTTCACAAGTTTCGACTGACAAATCAAAAGATGAAACACATTTTCTATTAATAATAATAAATACAAAATTTGTAAAGTGCATACTCGCACTCCTAAGGAGCATGCTCTTAGCACTTAAGAACAAAAACAAAACATGGACAGCATACAAGGGACAGGAAAACAAATCGCATATTAACTATAAAAGAATAAACAACCATATTAAAACAACTGTATTATGTATAAAGCAGCTCTGTTCTGACCTCATGCACATCAATTCTTACCATTAGTGTCACGCATCTCCTCTTCACGAGCACGCATGTAAGCAAAATCATCAACAATTGATTTTGACAGATCTTCGAGGCGCCTCAGCTCTACTTCAAGTGGCTTCAGTTTCTCTGCCTTGGCAAGCTGATAAACACATGGTATGCAAAGGTAAATCTCTTCATTCTGTTGTTCCAATCAAACATGCATTAAATGCAGTAAACTTAGTTGCCAAATTCACTTTCTCGGTTTGTTTAATATCAGAAATTTCCTTTCAATATAGATAACAATTGTAAATTCCTTTGTAAAACCCTGAAGACATGCTCACCTCATCATAGCTCTTGGCTTCTACACCATGTTTCAGCTCTAGGTATACTTCACGTTCTGGTCCAACAACTGCACAAAACATCAATTGAACACTTGTCAAAGAAAGCACTATTGTTTTCAAAAAGGTGCAAGAGGAAAGAAAACACTTAATTATGAAAAGGAAGATATAAAATATAAGGTATGAGCAACTGCATATACTCCATAAAATGCATCTTAAAAATAATCCAAGTTCTTTCCATAGGCAGTCTGCTTGCTCACACACATATATATATATTATTTTAAATATCTTTTGCTGGTAAAAAGTACTTTGATGCAGTAACATAATAGAAATATGACAGAGTTTAGGCCGTGACATTTTCTCACTCATGTACCTTACCTCCTCCTGCAGGTTTGCTTTCAAAACAAACTTCAAACATATCATATTCCTCTGTGGTGAAGGCAAATTTGCCTTTCTTGGCATCTTCTTTAGAATACAGAATGTGGCCTTTCGAATCTGTTACCTGTAACATAAATTAAAATCAGTTTCACATCCATTAAAATTAAATTTGTATCCAATCAGAAATTTATCAACCGAAAGTGTGCATTGCTGCAGCCACTAGTACTGTTACAGCATTAGCATTCATACTACCAATTCTATTAGTATAAATAAGGCAGCTTTTTAATATATAGTTAAAAAGTAATCCCTCTCCCTAAAGAACGTATGTGGTAATTTTCCAAACATAAATACTGAGGTAGAACAGCACTGTTGCCTGTACTATACTGTCTATACACATATATATGCTGTTTTACGGAGTATATAAAAAATTACGTCCTGCTGATGCGACGTCAACCGACTTAATATTTGTTTTGATCAAACAACTGAATTCACGGAATACATATCAAAAGAAATTATCAAGTAAAATTCTCTTAGAGAATAAAATTAGTGAACAGCTGGAATGCTCTGCTAGATTACGGCGTCAAAGCCACAAATGTAGGCCTATGTGGCTTAGGAGCGACCACCGCTTCATAAAAGTCACAAATCCGTTTGGCAAAGACAAGAAACTTCTGCCTAAAAAGCAGTAACCGATTATTTCAGACCCTAATTATATCAAAACACACTTTAGATACTTAACTTTTGTATAGCATCTCCAATGGATTTATAATCATTAAATATTTACCGACAAATCTGCGCGTTGTCCGTTCTCTTGAACTTCATAATCGCCGGTAACCAACACGTCTTTATGGATCTCTTCGCGGAGACATTTTCGCTGCTTTGAACCTAAGTGAAATCTGATGGCATCAATCCTAGCAACACATATCACACAGAACAAAATCACAAGCTGTTTGAAGTCCATAATTTCACTAGAAACAGGAGAGAAACAAGCTCTCTCACACTTTCAGGTAACGTTTTGCGACTGGAAACGCTTGCTAACGTGGCAATCGGCTATTTCCGTAAACTCTCGACTATTTCCGGGTCAGTCACGCACAATCTGTGCGAATATTAAAGTTGAATGAAAGAAGACAAGTGATAAAAGTTAGAAAATTATTAAGTATTTTGCCATGTAAATTTCAACTTATTTATTTTCATAAAATATTTTTCTGCTCATTCGCAGAATGAACACAAGAGAAGTAACTCCAACTGCTCTAACGCAAGGTCGGCCTTTCACTGAGTTAATCATCCACCTTCATCGGTAAGTCTGTATGTAGCCTTCAAAAGCATACAATACTAAATAAAATATTCCTTTTCAGTTTCGCATTGGATTACAGCACATTTTGAAACTCTTAAAATTCACTAATTAGCGGGGAAAAGAACCAGAAAAACATATCGTAAAATGGCAATCTTGGATCTCACGATTATTGCGAACGGGATATCATAGTAAAGAAGACTATTAGTAAAACATTTTCAAAGAATACTGAAGGCAAGATAACATTCTGTCTCACAATTTACCAGCCAAGGATGTTTATGTTAGGGCCATCACAACCGTGCATAGTCGTATTATAATGCATAAAAAGCTTGATAATCCCAAATTAACTTGATGATAAAAAACAGTATGAGAGGAGAAGAGCAGAAAGATAATGGTGTAGATATACGAATTGGGGTTTGCTTTGTTCTACTTTTTGTTCTGTTTGAAGCAACATAATGTGTGTAACTCTATTGTGTAATTTTATCTTACCACCATTCCTCAAAGTTTCAGAAAGGACCAAGGCTGGCGACATAAGAAGGGGTATATAATAATAACTAGTACATCAGATGCACATTAGTAAATGTGCAGTGAATGATTGCGGTGAACATGTAGACTTTTCTTTGTAAAAATTACATTTCTCTATGTCATTCATGTCACATGCTTGTCATGAACAATGCTTTTATGATAGACTTTTATGTATCCTGTTTGAAGATAAGAAAAAAATAAGGGATCAAATTTTACTGTTTATTTTATTTATTTCAACAGTTCTTTCTCAACAAAAAGGTCTACATTTGCTGCAGACAAGACATGACAAAGGGTGCCAAGTATGGAATTTAATATTGATTCAATAAATTTAAATGATAAACATACAGCACCTTCAGGATCACCATTACTGCATATTGAAAGGAAAGAATTTTAAATTATTTATAAAGCTCTTTAATTTTCAAGAAAATATACATGCATAAATAAAATAAAGTTTTGCTGTAAAATATTCTCTAAACAGTAACCTGATACTAACCATTTGCAGTTCACTTGAATACCTTCCCCCCAAAAAAAATTAGTACTTGGAAAACAAGAAACTGAACTATAAAGAGTTAAATATTTTGAACTATTGTGCCATGAATGCTGATTGGAGGGAGTTGAATGTGAAAAAAATTTACCACTTCATTTTGCATTCTGTTTTTGTTACAGAGTTGTAATGGTGTTGTTGGAAAGCTTGGCAGGTACTCGACACAGAGTGATACGAACCAGACTAAAAACTGAGGAAAAGCTAGAACAGATATGTATGGATCCCTATGGTAAGCTTACAATGTTCTTCAGAGTATTATGCATGTAAAGAGATGTTTCTGGGGTGTGTTTCACTGTGCAAACAGTGGACTACTTAAAGATGACTGAAAAATTATAATTTCAAAAAATATCCTGGGAAAGGTTTTTTAGCTTTCAAGGTATTTTGCTTTTTTTTTTTTATTTTCAGTGAGGCAACCTGTTTTATACAAAGAAATAAAAAAGATACGGACCTTGAAAAGCAAGAGTTAGAATATACTACAGTGAGTTGTTATTTGTAACACATGGACCATTCAGTACAAGAGTGTATAATGGGTTCTTCAAGACTGAAGGGAAAGTCGGGAAACACAGTGGATTTTGTAGCAGCTGATACAGTGATATCCATACTTTTGTAATTCATGCAAGTACAGCTCATCCTGGAGTTCCTGATGAGTGGAAAAACCAACAGCTTCATTGGTTGTCTTAGCAATGACTGCTCTTTGCATCAAGATTATGTGAATGTGGTGTCATAGCCAATCGTGCCTGGCTGATAGAAATTATTGTTGCTGATTTTATGATATGTAATTAAACGAAGAATGGAAAAAAATCTGCTTTTAATTTCATTTCATTTTGCAAGATGTACTTCTGATGAGTGTGACATATTGAGATCTGTTTCAGAATTTATATTCAAGGTTCATAAAAAGTTTTCAGAGTCAAAGAAGTATTGGAAAAATGGGAAATGGTGTCGGAAAAAGTCATTACATTTTGCTTATCAGTTCTGAACACTTTAGAACTTTTAGAATCCTGGCACAGCTTCATATTATTCATATGAACATATGTGCCCTTCAAACAAATGGTCAGGGTTTTTAAGTTATATCAACTTGGCAGAGATGTGAAGAAGTGATGACTGGTGAATGGACATTAGGGACCAGTATTGGGCACTTGAGATGGAGTTTAGCAGGTAGGTAAAGCTTCCACTCTCTCCTCTTGACAAAGGGTGGTGGTATATGGAATAGATTTTATGTTATCATCTGTGGGCATAGGCCCCTGATTGACAGTGAATTTGTTCTGTTTCTATTTATCAGTCACTATTAGAATTAGTCCATATTTTTGCCATGTCATGCTTCTCAAGTATAATTTTTGTCAATGCAAGAAAATATTTTATTGATAGACAAGTGACATAGATAAAAGAGGAATATAGTAAAAGTTGGCATGCCTAGAAGAGGTTTTGCATGATCTCATGGATGATGAGTAATGTTACAGAGTTTTGTTGGATTTTATGGAGAAGATACAGAGGGCAGTTGGACAGGAGAGAGTGGGAGAAATTGTCTGGAAAAAACAAAGGCTTATCTGAGGACAATGACAATTTAAACAGAAAAATACTGACAGGTCCTGCTGACACTATGTAGCAAGCAATTGGGAATTCTGCAGATATTAGAAGAAATACACATACATCTCAGTGAAAGCAGGGCTTCAGGTTTAAGAAGAGAATGGAACATCCATCAAGCCCAATTTGATGGGTCTAAGCATTGAGTCAGAATGAGTGTCTGATGTTTTAATTAAAATTAAATTTTTTTTAACAGTTCCAAGACTTGATGATTAACACGTATGATACTTAATGCTGAGGTGAGAGGCATCTGAAATGAGACAGAAGCTTTTTTTTATAGAGTCAAGTCATGTCGGCAAAGGACTGACTGTAAATAGTATAAGACTAAACCAGCAGAGATGAAGGAAACATCTGTCAACAGTAAAAACAGTTACCTCTCATGCATCAGAACAAGATTATTCAGAGCAAGACTTTATTTCTCTGAAAAAAATTCTTTACAAATCAGGCGAAACAACAGATTGTGCATTCTTCAGAGTTTCACACTAGGAGAAAAGCAAAAAATATGTCTAATTCTCATATTAATCACATTAATACCAAATTTACATAACAGTGATAACTAAAAGATTATTTACTCTGCTTATTCCAAACCTTAAATAACAGAAGTATAGAGGCATCGCCCGTTGCCAGATGAAGCATTACCACTATTAATACTTGAAGGTGGTGTATCATGTAGTCAGGTGAAGCCTACCACAAACAAGATTTAAGATCTACAGTAGCGAGAGGTAGATAAGGGCAGAGCGAAGACGAGATGTGGAACCTTCTCCACATCTCACCAAAAACATGGAAAAAGGTATCTAATGGCATGTTGATGCCACTCAAAGTAAAGAGACAGTTGCTCATTTGCCAACTTTCTGCCTGCTTGTATCTGAGGATGCAGGAAGAAAGTTTTCTCATTCACATCAAAACATCCTACTATGTTATGACAAGAAAAATAATGTTTTGGATTAGGAAAATATAATCTTAAAATCATGTCAGAACACTAAGGTGTTTTCCATGACTCACAAAAGACTTATTCTCTTCTAACACAGAAAATCACAGACCTGGTGGTTATGTACAACATTTAACACAAAGAATGTTGATTATGGGACTAAGACATTAGATGTTTTCGTAAAAAGTCTTGAATTCTTTGCCAGGAATCTTCTTGGGCTCTTGCATGATCTTCTCTACTACCTCCCCAAAGCATGTTAATACCTGAAACAAAATAAATACTTCTTTTTGTTTGTTAGAAATACGAAAGTTGATGATCAGTCCACCTTTGAATGCTGCCTTCTCTAGATCTTCCTAGGTGCCATACAGTTTAGTTGTGAGAAACAAAATGTGGAAGTCTTAAACAGCATTTGGATGCATTATCTGATCACTTTGTTGCTCCCAAATTCATCCAGTTATCTGGATTCTTTTCTCCTGATAATATTCCTTCACAACAAAACATGGACTATGACACGAGTAACCAAAGAACTTGCCATAAGAAGGATTGATGCAAACTCTACAGTGAGGAGTGTAGGGTGGTTCCAGCAAGTGTCCAGCTCCTGGGTAGTGGACCACGTCTAGCAGCTGCTGTTTTTCTGCTGGACAAGACTTTTTCCATTCATCAGCCCAGTGTGGGCTTATCTGTCCATCATCATCTGAAACAAGGGCCAGGACATGGGCTCCACTTTCCCACACCTGGACCAGAATCACAACCCGAATCCAACAAGTAGAAGAGAGATGTTATTATGTATTGTTAAAAGAAAAAAAAAATCATGACAAAAGTTGACATCTGATTTTCAATTTTGGACTTCCAATGTCCCTTACACACCACACATTTTTTAAAATAGTTAAAAGATTTGAAGGAAGAAAGAAATATGTATGCCACTTGTTCCACCCTGCAGTACTTACAATTACTGACTTACAATTACTTACTGGTATGAAATCTTGTGGGTGAATGTTATATACATCTCTCAATGAGCAACCACCTTCCTTTATTTGAAGCAAATTGCTGTCAATCCTGAAATACAAGGAAATCATTTTTTGCCATGAATTAGAATGTAAGGAATATCCATAACTGTGCCTACACTGACCAAGCAGCAAGCTAACTTCATCAACATCATCATACAAGAATGGGCTAAACTTCTAAAAAAGAATGTAGCTTTGCTTAGAAGCTTAGCATATTCTTGGATTCCAAAGAAAAGGCATGAGTCTCCTAATATTTCTAATATCTTTGCCATCATGGCAGCAAAAGGAGAAGAGAGGGTATTGCCATCACAAAAATGATGGTACTAAGAAACATCCAGTCTCTAATACATCACTCCACAATGATTATCAAAGATTATGGGATGACTTATAAAAAAAAATTCGATCCAAGCCAGCAACTGTTTATGCACATCATAAGTTTATGAGCTTCTGGGAGAAGAGCTGCCACACATGCTGAAACATACGGTATTCCCTTTTTGAATAATCTTCCTTTCCATTTCAGGTCAATATATGTGTACGCTGGAGGTCCATTGATGGTTACCACAGCTTTCACCTGCAAATATCATTTTGAAAATATCCATTGAAGTTTTTTTTAACATATTTTGTGTTTATAGTTTTTATAAGGGCTAGCAAATAATTCAATTCTATATAATTTATTTTCTTTCAGATAATGCTAGACTTTAATTCCACAACATGTACTGTGCAAATGATTTTAGCATCATTTTTCTTTTTGTGTGAAAAATTATGCAAGATGAACCTCTTCATAATGTGTTGGCTGTATTACCAGATCATTGAATACTACAAATGCCTGATGAATTCTTCTTCTTGGTTACCCAGATTCTTTTCTGCATTGTCTATACACTAAAGCACATGAGAAATGTGAGCTAGGGTTTTTTTCACTTAAAATGATGGTGTATTATCTGCTCCCACCATTATGCATTGATCCAAGGTTGATCTGGTTTGACTGGAAGAAGTTTGCTGCATCACATGGGCTTCAACCTGGCTTGTCACTTGGTTTGGATGCCAGCACTCTAACAACTTGGCTAATCACTTATTAGTACCCATCTGACATGAACATGTTACTCTTACTTGACCTAGCTGTGGAGTCAGTACCTGATACCCTCAAGGGTTGGGAAAGGTAAGGCAATCAGGGAGAACAGACAGAAACGACCCTCACTGCCTTACTGAGATAGGAATGGTCTCTAACACCTCAGTTCCCACCAGCTGTACGTCATGGGACAACCTTTATCTTATGTGACACTAACCTCTGGAAACAGCCACCCCATTAACTGTGCCAGCTCTCCACCCTTTGAGACTCCAATGACACCAATTCCATTGTTTCTCACTGCATTGTGGTTGCAGAGCCACCAGGATGCCTCCTGCATATGTTAAGGAGGCTACATGTGTTTTAAAAGCATTCAGAACAATTATAATACATTCTAGTGGTTGGGAAACTGTTTATAAGAAGAGATCCAAAAGATATCTCAGATTTTAAGACTGACTTTGCAGTAAATGAGACTTTCAATTGACTATCTTGCTAATATGTCAGCAAATAATTTTCTGCCTTTGCTTAACAGGACAATGAATTTACCACATAATCCTCAATATACCAAGCGCAGACTGCAAGAGGTGTGTCAGCTTTTTTATTCATTTGCAGGCGTCTTTATCAATAAACTATTAAGTGACCTATATAAACCCTGTAACAGATACAGATATATGTAACCAAGCTGTAGTTGGGCATTTTGGTGATGAGTGGATAGATGGTCAATGGTTGCCATGTTAGTGGGAGAAGTGCTTGAGTGCAGGAGAAAGTAGAAGAGTCAGGAAGTTAACAGAAAGTGAAAGGACAGACACAGTTAAGAATAAGGCACAGGAAACAATGACTAAGAAATGTTAAATTGTTGAATACGTCTGCTCAGTAAGGCATTCCACCTGCCAAGTCTTTTGCCTGCAGCTGATTGAGCGTGTGTGTGTGTGGAAAAACTAAAGATTTCCAACTACCACCTCTTACCTCCACACTACTGCTACATTTACATATAATGTTAACAAAGAATGCTGCAGGAAGTATTGCCTACTTTATTTTAAAAGATGTTGAAATACATTATAAGTAGATAGTCGAAGGTAAAAGAGCAGACAGAAAGAATTAGTAGCTATTGTACTTTGAAGTACTCAAAGTCAACATCCCCCAACTCTGTTGGAAGATCTTCATATTTGAAGTAAGGCAGAGCAAGGACTGCAAAACCATGGGATGACAGTAGTGCTGCACGTAGGTCCATCAGCCCACCAGAAGAACCAAACATGTCAATCACCCCAGGAAAGGGTCCTTCTCCTGAATGAACATGAGTACTGTATCATGAAATTACTTCAGACTCAAAATGTATGTTGATTTTTATACCCAGGATAAGAATGGAATCACACAGATCATGGATGCTAGATGAATCTTTTCAGAATGGAACAGTCTTAGACTAAAAATTTAACAAGTATTCCAAAGAAAAGGTGCAAAAACTAGATATTTGAAAAAAGTTTATCGTTGCACTGTAAGCCTTTTAAAAGTACATTGAATTTAGCTGAAGGTTAAAGAAGGACAAATACTCTTCCACTGTTTAAACTTCTATTTACTCTTAGTATCATATTCTGTACAAGTAAAACTTCATTTTAAAAAACTGTTTTAAGAAAGAGCAAATGACTAAACTCAGAAAATATACTTGGGTGGTCCATAACTTATAAATGCAGATTATCTGCCACTGAAACTTTCTGCTTTGGGATCTCAGAAATAATGCTAAACATACTAAAAAAAATTGTAATTTGATTAAAAATTAAATTGGAACTTATGATAAAGACCTGGAGGTAGGTAAAGTATTCCCCTCAAGCGACCATCCCTGACTTCCAGTCTCCGGACACCAGGAGCCATGAATGTGCGAGTAACATTGGTCATACACACAGGATTGTTTGATGTGTGAAGTTCTTGTAGAGAGAGATGCCCCAGGTAAACAGAAAAGACAAAGGTCAACGACTGTTCCACCCTTTTGACCACTAAACGAATGTTTTGGGAACCTGAAGGATCAGGAACCAAACACCAGAACAATCCCATTGGATCTACCCCTGCGAAAGAAAGAGGAAAAAGAAAACAAAATGAGGTATCAATGTTACAACTAACCCAAATATCTGATTTTATGTAGCACCACACACTGATCAAATAAACAAATGACACCATAAAATTCTTTTCTGACTTTTTAAAATTAGAGCTTGGCCTTGGTGTATTCTGATATTTCCGTCATAAGTTCCTTCATGAACATGATCTTAAACTACATAAATCGCAATTTATTAATATTTTCGTTAAATGTGGCTTGTTGACCTGCTCTAGATTCTCTGAAATAGTATTGATATTCGTCAGAAATACCTGAAACTGTTAAACTTAATATTTCATTTCATCAGGTGTAATGACTGTCTTATGATATTACATGCTAGATTCAGACTGCCTACCTGTGTAAGAACCCCCAAGGGAGGTATCGTTGGCAAGATCCACTTCCCCTGCAAGACTAGTGATAAAATGGCTGCATGATACAAATGTGACTGGTAGTCTTTTCCATTCATGTTCTACTGATGCCTTTACAGTAACTTTGGTCTCTGCAGGTAGTCCTTGAATTCTGATATGAACCTTCTCATCAAAGAGACTTATAATGGGATTGATGCAAATGCCCAATGGCATGAAAGTTGATGTAGTTGATGTATGGAGTGGTTGTAGCTGGCAGGAGTGATAAATGATGTTGGAAAGGACTTGAAGGCGCTTCAAAGCTGTTGGAGAAATCGCAGTATTTTTTGAAAAGTTGTCACTGATGTAATTTTGCTTTTGAATTCTAGATTTTAGTAACACTTTATGCTCAAAATGCAGGTTTGGGTACAATTTATGGATGAGTGAGCAAATTATTTTTTATGGTAAACTGCTACTCATATTTCATCCTCATATTATTAAAATGCATCAAATCTATATGCACACTCTCCCAATATGTGTGAATGCCTATAACTCTGAATACTGCTTAGTTCTTTTGCCTACTCTTATGAGATCATAATGAGTGCAAAACATAGAAGAAGTTTTCTAGGAGGTTAATTTTCTTCGAAGGTAAAAAACAAAACAAGAACTGTATCCCACTCAACAATGTATAAGTCGTCAGTTTGTGCAGAAGTAAAAACATTGCAGTAAACACAGGAACATGATGGAAAATAATTTAAAATTATTATTATTCCTAAAATATGCTTAAGTTTGCCTTTACGAGAATGTGGACTTTACTGAAATATTGTCTGTCCACGTACACCCCTGCTCGAAACCTTCGCCTCAGACTCCTGCATTCTGTCCTCCCTCCCACAAAGACAGTCACATACAGACACCGACGTCTTCCCTCTGTGCTGCTAATCAATGGAACTCTCTTCCTTATCACATTCACCACTCGTACTACAATGCTACATTCACACGCTCTGTGAAAACATATCTGTTCACAAAGTACTATACCTGAATTACTATTATTAACTCCCTGGCAACACTGTCATGCTAACCATCATGTAACGACACCATCTTACACTGTTTATAGTATCTGTATCTACATCCCTATAAAATCGAAATGTGACAGAATAAATAAAATGAAAATTGATATACACACACTGTAGTCTATATCTTAAGTCACTTACCCATGACTGAGCTACACATACATAGAGCACCGACCGAGCGTTGATGTTTGGGCTAGCACTTTTCAAGTTGCAGTCGCGGCCTTTAGGCCAAAGGTCAGAGAGCGAAAGCAGTATACATCGTCATGAAGGCCTCGACCTGACCTAGAAGCAAGTCTGTTGGTAATCTTTGCCCTGCCTCGCACCAGTCGTATGGAGATCCACTGTGGAGGATGGGGTTGCCGTGGAGTATTAGAGGTAATGTTAGGGTGCAGGCGTCTCATTGTTAGTCATCCTGAGCACGCGTTTATCAGGACTAACGCTCAGACACTGAATATCTTACCAGTTGGTGTAGAGTAGCCTAATTACCGCGCAGAACCAGTGTTCGATTCCCGCCTGTCTGAGACAGTGAAGTTTTCTACAACAGCAATACAACATTACCTCGAGTCCTACACCTTTCACGGAAAGGTTTTACATATCATCGCTCATTCACTCGCTCACTTGTTTGCTCTTCTGCGCTAGAAGAGATAATTATTGCCAACAATTATTATTATTATTATTCGGTTTTCTGAGGTAATTATGTGTGTGATCAAATAATTTTGTTACATAATGTAAATAAAAAGGATGACTATTTAAATGGTCACTGCAACAATGTTAATGTTCTTCCTGAAAACTGTAGGTGAGACACAGCTTACTCATTCTTACAATTACAGTCACACGCAGAGTTTGAAGATTTGTAAAATTATAAATAAATGACAGTGGAACGACATTTTGTTGAACAGTTTTTGAATTTTCATAAATGCTCGACGAGGCCAAACGACGGTTTTATTGCCAGGAATACATTTTAGGTTTGAAATTATCAAATGTGCAACTCCTTTTAAAAAAGAATTACTCCAAGGAAGCAGATATTGTGACTAGGATAAGCCTGTGAGCCGCGGCTTGTCACCTCGGCCTTTGTACATCTACTTGGCATTTGGGTGTTGTTTTCTCTCTACCACCACGCGACATGTTCATCCCCACAACTTCTTTACTCTGTGCTTCTAGTGAGACTTCAATCTTTTACCAAAGTGGTCGTTTAGTCTGAATACATGCAGTTCATCTAACAAATAACTTTTTGTTAAAGTTAGTAAATATTTATCGCTGGTAATGGACAAGTTCGTTCTTGACCATTCTATTTATTTTGGTTTTGTTTGTTTTGTTTTGTTTTTTTTTAATGTCTGTGCTTATGCACCTGTGTGTGTTTCGGCAGGAGAGGAGTTTTTCGATTTGCAAGAGGTAAAATGCTTTTACTAGCTTCGTGCTGGGGGTGTCCACCACACCTCAATAATGTACATTGTGGGCAATTATCTGAAGATAATTTAGCTGCGATTTGTTTATATTACTTGTACGATCGTGTGATCCAATTGTTTTACTCAGCCGTAATTTTTGTTTTTATTTTCAGTCGTATGAATAATGCAGACTAGAGATTAAATACAAAAGTATACTTTTGTTTTCCGATTTTCATTGCACAATTGCCTGATATTTGCTGTCTAGAGTCTTATTGTTCTCTCCCCAGAGCCTAATTTTTATTCCCGATGCTAATTTCATCATAACCAACTGCCCCGAAAGAGCACCCAAAACCCCAAACAACTGCCTTTGAACTGTTGTTGTCAGCATCCCAGAGGCCAAATAAAGAAATAATAAAAGCAGTTTCTTCACTCCCCTTGCTCCGGTGTCAAGAGGGACTAGGGTATAGCATTTCTCTTGGGACACGGTTGGGTTTGTTTCGCCCAGCGGGCGGCCATATTGCTTCTCGCTCTGATTTATGGGTAGACAGACGCAAGAGCCAGGGGACGAAATCCTAAAACAAGGGAGACAATTTACGAGCAGCATCGCCAGTCTCCTGTTTCGTCTCCATTCGGACTAGTTTTACCTTGCCCTCCAGTTAATTTGCTGAATGTTTTTCAAGCGTGATCAAGTGCGTTTTGTCGTCTGGGCGACCAACAATCTGGATGGCATTTCGCGATCTTATCCGTGGGTCTGTCCGTCTGACACTCTGGCTGTCTATCCACCTTGCTCTGGCACCTGACAACACGAGTGAGGTGTTTCTTGACAAAACCTTGCGGGAAGGAGTGTTCTTTCCGGAGTATTGTCGGAGAACAAAAATCTTCAGATACTTACCTGGACTGGCAGCTGCCATCATGTGCAAATCTTGAAAACCATGAATGGATCAGATGTTGTCTAATACCTTGAGAGGTACACCGCTTACAACCAACGCCTAGCAACCATCTAAACCACTGATATTTTAAAGTATTTCTAGATGACTAGTTTGCGATTAGCTGGACACATTGCACCTGTCTGCGATTGTTCCTTTTGCCCAAAGAAAAAGATACAGGAACCCTATCTGATCCCTTGATTGAGCAGTTGGCTACAGGGCCGTCGTCTCGCAATGAATTATAGATGGAGTCTGCTAGTGACACTGATACTGCTTACAGGCATGGTATGACACTGAGGGGCACAGCAGTTGAATACTTCTTTTCATATCTTTTTCATGCTTTTACAACTACCTCTGAAAATATTTTTTTAAATAGTTAAAAGCGATCTGTTCCTATAAATTTCATATTTGTGTCACACCACTAATTTTTGCTTGAATATTCACAGCTAACAGATGATAATCCGTGACCTCGACAGGCCTGAGCAATCAAAGATGTTCTACATGAAATGTTTCTTTGGAAAAAGAGCTCAGCGCCGCCTGTCTTGTCACAACAACAACAACAACAACAACAACAACTACTACTACTACTACTGTCGCTAAGGACACAGCAAGTTGATGTTCTCTTCAATGATCTTCACTTCATTGTTTGATTAATCGTCTGCTCTAAGTTATAAATGTTGTTACGGATTCGTTCCATGTTCAACGTGGGACGTTCTTGATGTTGCAGGACATTGTGATAGCAGTGAGAGAGTGAGCAGACTATACTGTACCCAGGGTGGAAGCAGGATGCTGGCTGCAGTCTGTGACAAGATGGAAAACCTCATTGTCACTGACTGCTAAACTGTCCAACAAAACGTAGGAGGCAAAGTCTTGTACCTGCTCCTGAGGTTGGAGTATAGAGGGAAAGTCAGTGACAGAACATTTTCTCGCAGTCCCTAACTTGTAGTCCTGCTTCATAAAGTAGGTCTCAGTGTACACACATGACGTCATTATAATAACAACAGGCGTTAAAATGTCGAGTTTGCAATAAGATGGAATATGGAAAATGGTCTGCGTACATTTTTTTAATTGTTTTTCATATCAGGCTGGAACTTTTCTCTCCCCCTCTCTTTCTCTGATCCTCTCAAGCATGCACGAAGACATTTTTGTTTTCTACATACACACGCTATATCAATACATGAATACCATTCGATGTTTTTTTCCTTATTGCTATTAGTGTTGTTTTTATATTCACATGCATCACACATAAAGCACACGCACGCACACACACACGCTAACGCTGAATGAAGCACGCGCGGGCCGTTGCCCAATGTCTTGCTATATTTAGCCCGCGACATATTGAGTGATGACTTTCAGATGGATGTAATCGTGTTAATCTTTGAGTCATCGTGCTTGTCGTAATGACAACAAATCATTCCCCACATCTGACGCTACTTCACGCCAAACAAAAGTCTGGCACCGCATCCCTGGACATTACTCAGCAGCACAACATGGCCTCCTCAGGCAGACGGAGTGGACGACGGAATCGCAGCCCCGGATGTAATCAGTTTTGTTCCAAACGATTACTCAAAAATCTGCACGACGGAAGCAATTAAATTTACCACGCTTACAGTAATCTTGTTATGTTTCCACTTCAACGCTTGTGGACGGTGGAGGCGCTGTTCTACAGTCAAGAGTGAAAAATGTGTTTCTTGCCGAGCAACAACCGTTTGGTAATATTGCCGAGGACAAGAAAGCTGCCAGCCTGTCGGTTACGAACCTTGGTCTTCTTGCTCTTCTTTTGATTCCTTGTGTGACAAATGTCATCAGTCAGTTAAATGTAGACTGAACATCCAGCTAGGCGTGGTAGAGTGGTCTTGTCCTCCACACAATTAAAGAATCACTGAGAGAAAACCTCTGTAGATGTATAATTAACTTGATCCTAACAGAGAAATTTGCATGTTGGCCATTGTCATGAGAAACTCATCCATTAACTTGCCTTTCGAGCACGATTTATTATATGATCGTCACTACAAGAATGCTTTATGATCTCAAACCAAAGAGTGGGTACGTTTGCACCCTGTGAGGGGCTCCCATACCCAATCGAGAATCGTGCGCGACCTACTGACCGGAAATGATTTGTGTTTCGATGATCGTACATGGCAAGCTGCTTTTGGCCATTTCCCGTGTACCAAAGTTATTTTTCCTTGCAGGCTTCGCCATTACACTCATTTCAAACATGACAGTATTTTTTACATAATGCGACATGGCACATTCCTTCCACACCAATGTCTCTGGCTGCTTCTCCATTGACGGACAAAGCTTATTAGTTAAATAACCAACTTGTTACTGCCAAACAAGTGGCAGTCCACAGACATTATCACACAAGATGATGTTGACATGACATTTAAAGGTTTGATGCAGACTGAATATCAGCTGGACCGTTTTCATTCATCCTTAATTTAGTATTTCACCACTCCATGAACACTAATCACTCTCGTGCCTTTATGTCAAAAGTTTAGACATTGTTTTCTTTTTTTCCTTTTTTTTTTTTTGTTGTTGTTGTCTGTTTGGCCAAGAGTGTTGATGCACAAAAAATTATTTTTAACTACAAAAGTTCCAATTTTAAATAATCATTATGTTAAAATTAAAATAATACAAGATATGTAAGTTGCAAAGTCTTTCAGTGGATTAGTAGCAACAACCTCTACCGACAGGACGCCAGATATGACTCCACTTCATGATTTGAGAAATCTGTTTGACCAGACGTTTAAACAAAGAAAGTAATAATAAATGAGATTGAGGTATGTCACAAACCTGCTGCGCTATATTTTTTAATGTTTTTTTTTTTGAGCTAGGAAGGAGACAGGGAAAAAGTAACTGGAAGGGGGAGGTTGAAAGACAGCAATTACTGTCTGAGTGCGCGCCACACAGGGATGGCCGGCCGGGCTTTGTTTTTTTGTTGTTGTTTTTTTTTTTTTAATCAACTGGTGTTGATAGGTTGTTTTGTTCGAAGAACAAAGGAAAGAGTGTTTGAGTGTTTGGGATGTTGTTGTGTGAGTTTTTCCTTGACGGGGGCGGGGAGAAGTAACAGTCTCCTCGGTGTCATCAGTGTGTCCGGACGTTTTGTTTGCAACAAGTCTTGAACCGACTTGGTGTTGTAGTCCTGACCGGACTGTGCACATCCTGACCAGATTTGTGTTATTTAACAAGTCCTGAACAGAATTGGAAGTTAGCCTTGACTGGACTGGGCACATCCTGACCAGATTTGTGTTATTTAACAAGTCCTGAACAGAATTGGAAGTTAGCCTTGACTGGACTGGGCACATCCTGACCAGATTTGTATCTGTTGAGGTGAGTGTGTATCTTTGTTGATTGTTCGGTGAGCGTGTGTTTAATGTTTGAAGAATGTTAGTTAAGTTTTGAACTTGCCATTTAGCTAAAGACTTTTTTTCTCCAGGTTTTTGTGGGGTTTTTTTTTCTCACTTTTGTTGTTTGATCTTCGCTTATTCATCGTATCCGCCTCGGGCTCACCAACCAGAGCTGAATTAGAAATAACTTCAGGAAGAGCATCGGTATCAGTGAAAACTTTGTGTTACTTTCAAGTGGACATATTTGTGTTACCTAGAAGTGGAAACTTTGTGTTATATTCAAGTGGAGACTTGGTGTCATTTTCAACTGGAGATTTTTTTTTAGGGGGGAGGGGGGATTGAATGGTCGGAAGGAACATAAGATGTGTTGTGACAGTGGAAGTGTTCGGACTGTGGGTTCGGAAATTTGGAATTTGTTTTTTTGTGCATGGACAAAATTGAACGATTGAACGCCGCATATTTTACGACCGGGTAGGTCACCAGGCCCGTCACCACGGTCACGTGACTACCCTCGGGCAATTAAAATTTAGCATTCTAATGTGATGCAATGTGATGTGATGTGACAACAAATTTAGCCGACTGCCGAAAAGCCCGAGGATAAAGTTTCAAAACTAGTGAAGACGAATGCTTGAAGCTGTGGCACCATTGTAACCAGAATGCAAGATGTCTACCAACTGTGCTACCTTGACAAACGAATCTTTCTATTTTCATTGACTTTCTCGACGCGACAACGACACAAACAGAAATTTCTGAAGCCTTCTGACATGGACAAAACATCAGATTTGGATCAAATTGTTTTCTTTAAAATAAACTCTTCCTTATTTAATTTGCTTTCTTTAAAGTCATGTAAAACAAAAGGTGAAAAGTTCAAGTGTTTATACCTTTAAATTAAAAACGTTCGAAATAACAGAAATTTTCTCATGATATGTCCAGCAATTCAATTGTACTTGCGAGGACGAGGGGATGATGTCTAAATGTATTTGTTGTTGTTGATTCTGCTGCTTTTGTTTGGTTTTTGGCGATAGCACAATGCGTCATACAGTCAATGTCCTCCTTTATACAACCCTTCCTCAGACAACCCTTCTCTCTCACTTCTTTAAGCTAACGCCACAGTTATCAAAAACTCTTCCTTGACGACAGAAGCAAGAGAAGAAAAAGAGAAAGAAGAGCACACTCCACCCACACGCACGCATGCAGAGACACACGCCCAGAACTGTAACAACCTGAGCGTTCACAAATCACATTCACAGCAAAGGCATACTTGACATGACAAAACAGATCCTGTGTCCAGCGGTCTCTGAAAGGTGATCAAAAAATACACATTTCCTCCATCACACACATACACATCTTCCAGCCTGTCTTTGTAGTTAAGACGGCGAGGACATTAATGCCGAATTGATGCAACCTGTCTCTCCCAGAGCGCATTTCAACTGTTTGCCCGCCACTGATCTCCACCAAGAGCGATTTTCTCGCTGAGAAATGTCTTTGTGATTGCGCCAGCTCCGTGGGTATATGTCTCCTTTACAAACATTTCGGAACATCTGACTGCAAAGGTTCGACAGCCACAAAGAAATCGCAAACGTCTCATTTTTGAAGAGGCCAACCATCTGTGATATCATTTGTTTTAAATCGGAGAGGGAATCAACACCACGATGCCCAAACAATAAGGAAAGTGGAGAAGAGAATACCGAAGAAGAGGAAAGATACAGGGAGGAGGATACATGGAAAGTGTGGACAGCGCTGGTGTGATTAACTCCCCATGGGGCTTTGAGGAACCGTGAAAAATGGACAGAACTGGTGGCGAGGTCACCGTTGGTCAACGAGCATGAAAGCTGGGGGTCACATGACAGTGATTTGTCACTGGCCACCTTAGAAACTCAGCTTCATCTCCATGTTCCGGTGAGATGGTCGAGGAACTCTGGAAAATGTGCTTCTGGGGAAGAGATGGAGATGAGAAATGATGTTACAAAACCAGATGCGTAGGTAGAAATAGTAGGTTGCCATGAGAACGCTGTGGTAGGTAGAAGTGGTATTCGAATATTAACGTCTCTGTGGTAGACCTGTAAGTCCAGATGTAACTGTGCTTTCAACATGATCATAGACTTACAAAATGGTGGAAGCAACACACACACAAACCCACTTATCTTTTTAGTCTTCTTTGCCCTCCTAGTGCCGCAACCATACCACCCCAGCGGATCCGGTTCTGGGCCGAGGATCGATCTCCTGGTCTGTCTCCGAACCCTGCGTTTCATCTGTGAGTTTAAGTCCAGAACTTGTCGTTAAACTCGGTGTCAAATTGCAATAAAATCAAATTGTCAACCGTACACTGCAGTCTATGCAAAAACTTATTAAATACATTTTTTACTAAAACAAGGATATCGGCCGGCAGCTCTTCCTTGCGATGTAAGTGTAGAAGCAGGACTGAAGTATCGTTGGAAGTCAGAGAAACATTGCAGTGTACTGCTGACGTCAAGCAATGTCTGTGAGACACAATAACAAACACGTTAATGCTTTGTACAAAGCCAGGATAGTTTTCACGAGCAAACCGTCGATGTCGCAGTTGAAGATGTGAAATATTTTCACGGGTGAGTCCCGTGCTGTGTCCTGGTGACCGTTAGCACGGACACCTCGTGTCGCGTAGTCACTGGGTCAGTGGAACTTATTCTCTCCCTTGTCTTGCTTGTGTCTTGCCGTCCACACAAAGTCCTCGACATTATGGGATAGCAATTGTCATGAACTGTGGAGGGCCGGGCCATCTTGTCACTTATTTCTTGTTGGTGTTCTTTGTAGGGTACTGTTGTCCGTTTTCGATGTCCTCCATTGACTGGGCAGGCAACTCTGACCACGCGTACAATGATGTCTGGAGGGGAGAGGATCGGGTAGGTTGTTGCCGTCTGTCACTCCGATCTTGTTCACTCCATTGAGTATGACGTGTGTGTTCCTGGCAGTTGGAGGTACCTAGGGGGACAGTAGCAGAGTGTTTGTGGTCCGTCGTGCACTAGTCATCTTCGTTAACAGCAGCCTCGTTGTCGATGACGTCACGGTTCTGGGGCGTGTGCGTCTCGGTTCAGCGGATTTGTTCATTGTTGTAAACAGCGAACTTGACTTTTTCACGAACTTTAGACACGTTAGTTGGTAACGGCTGAATAGCCTGGTGGCTAGAGACGAGGTCTGAAGACTGAAAGGTGGTGTGTTCAAATCTGACAGTGACAAATCAAGGAGTGAGTGAGTGAGTGAGTGAGTGAGTGAGTGAGTGAGTGAGTGAGTGAGTGAGTGAGTGAGTCGCTCGGGCAACTGACCTATATAGTGGTCGGACCATGGACGTGTATAGGGATCTACGTTCATGGTTGGACTGCTCATACAAAATCATATATGCTATATACAAACAGGGCCGTGCTTAGGGGCAGGCGGACGAGGCATCTGCCTAGGGCCCCGCGCTTCAAGGGGCCCCGCGCTTTTGATTGTAACCTATTGACGAACGTTACAAATAAATTAATCGTAGGCTTATGTTGTAATGTGTATGCAGCGTGCTGTCAATGATAAAAGACGAGATATCCCTGAGGAAAAAAGTGACTTTAGACCAGCAAGACGTCTCTAGGCACGCACAGCGTCTGGCACTAGTGCGCATGCGTCACTTGAATCTCCACGCATGCGCAGACTACACCCGGAGGTGTACTTTCGTTACTGGCACGAACTTTTACTAAATACACGTCCATGGTTTCTGGTGAATAATTTTGCTTTTGCTGTTATTTTATTTCGTACGTTCTGTAATGTTTTGTTACACCGACATATATTGGACAGTGTCTGTATGTGTTCTATGTACATTTATTATCCTTTCTCTTGTATAGCGCATTGAGCCTTCTGCTTGAGAAATGCTCTCTAATATAATTTCCCCTTTTTATTTTTATTAATTTTAAGATCATATTTATAAATGAAAAGCATTACTTACCGTTATTTTCATACGTTCGCGTAATTTTTAAACTGTATTGCATTAAGGACATAGGCATGAAAAATGTATATATGCCTAAAAAATATCGTTCATAAATTAAATCATATATTATTGTTAAATATCAGAGGACTGCCAAGAATGACATTTTCTTTAACATGGGAGAATGAGGACACTTACAAAATTGTAGAAACTTTAATCAAGAGTACTAGATAGAAGAAAATCATGTAAGAAATGGTTTATTTATTCACAACTAACACTTTTTAGATAAAGGCATTTTAAAAAAAATTCTTTTGAAACAGGAGAAAAATAATTATACTGTGATAAATTTTTTCTTACATTTATTTTTAATTCCAATGTATATGCAGTTACAAATCTGTGTGAATCAGAAAGGGAAAAAAAACATGTTTTCTGAGCCAGTTACATCATGAATAGGAGCATTATTTTCTTCTTAATCTTATAGTAGCACTAGTTTGCATTGTTTCCTCATGCATAAAATGCAAGAGTTTTCAGACCTTAAGTTAAAACTGTTAGGGACTTAGTATGTGTGTGTAGGGGGGGAGGGGAGGAGAGAGAGGGAAAGATCAAGATATGACTGTACAGCATTACCATGATCATGATCTCTGATGTTAATAACTGCTTTAATTATTAGTATCATATTTTTAGGTATGTAAAAGTGCTCCTGATGCTTGATAACAAAAATATCTCAACCAAAATTTTAGGTTTTCAGAATCCCAGTGCCAAATCATGAACATTTTTAGAAATTCTTAGCAGATTTTCTTCAGTTGAATTGGATTTCTATTGTATGATTTACTCATTAATTTCTTCATGATGAAAAATGCTGAATATTCCCAACATTTGTTAATCTTGTGATTTCTGATGACAATCACTATCAAACATTTGCCTTTAATGTTTAAAATGATCTCTTGCTTGCTATCAATGTATGTATGAGAGCCAATTGATATAACACTAGTGATACAATAAGCAGAAGGTGTTGGCTGAAATGGAGTTTTTCGTTTTACATACTTTTCAGATGACTGTCACAGGCTAAAAAGACATCATATTTGAAAGAGGAATATCTGCATTTTTGTTAAAGGCAGCACCTTACACTGTTTTGGCATCATCAGTTGCAAAGATATTGCTTCGGATTTGTCTTAATATTTATATTTCTACTGACACCACAGTAATTATGGGTTTCAGGTCACCACAACTTCTGTTGTATTGTCTGCTTGGAATGTGCATGGCATTTTTCATTTTGACAATATATTTATCCTACAGATGTGTAGAAATTTCAAAGCTGAGGAATCCATATATTCTTGACAATATGGCTACTGAAGTAAATGGTATTTATAACCATCTTTCCAAAGGAGACAGGCATAATGAGTTGATGAGACATTTGCCACCTGTCACAGTGCATTATGTTTGGTGTCATAATGGTCACTTTGAGTATAAGCATTATCTCAGTTTGCTCAGCATTGCTAAAATACTTCAACCAGATCAAATTATATTCCACTTCCTTGAAATGCCTTTAAGTGATAGAAAAGGGTACTTAACATGGTTTGAAGATATTCAAAGAGAAGTTCCAATGCTGAGTTTAAAACAGCTGAAAGATCATAAGCATTGTGACAAATTTTTTAAAGGAGTTCACAAAAATGAAGATTTTTCATACACTGGTGGAATTTTTATTATGGGTGATATTATATTGGCAAATTTATCAAGAGAAGTTTTTTATCATCTAAATAATAATTTGGACATGAATGTCTACAATGTCTGTAATACAAATTCTGTTGTATCATGTGCACAACAAAACAGAATATCCACCCAGTTATTTCTTGTGCCTGAAGCTGAACAATACAATCTTTCAGCAGTGGATAAAAGGATATTACTTCATTGTCCATCACTGATGCATGTAACAAAACCCAGTGAACATTTTTGTATTCATACAAGTCAGCATTTAGTCCCGTACGAAATTTGGCATCAAAACACAAGTTTTCACAACTTTGCTCGTCAGATTGTATACAATACACAGACTGTATTGGTTCCTTTTTCAGAAACAAACATTCCAATGAAAAAAATTGTTCACATTTTGAATTTATATGGTACTTCAGTAGACCATTTATGTTTATTAAGCATAAAAAGTGCCTTTATTAGAGGAGCAGTGGATCATGTATTTCTGCATACTCATAAATTTGTAAAGGATCCTCTATGGCATGAACTTCGTCAAAACTATAGTGTCAGTTATGTACATGCTCCTGAGCTTGATTCATCACAGCATAGTAAAGTGTTGTATGGTATGCACACTCTGGCACAGTATGGTGGAATGATCATGACGTGTAATATCATATTCCAGAAACATAGTGGTTTCTTGTTTGATTATCCAGCTGTTGCTACTGTTCAAAAGAGTAAGAATAGACTAGCTCATCTTTTGGATTTTGGCATTTTCTTTGCAAAGACAGATTCATTGTTTCTTAAAATGCTTATTCCTGTTCTTAAACAGCTTGATGATACATCTTCACCACTTGATGCTGGAGCTATTGGCTATCATGTTTACGAGCAGTATCCTTCAGCTTTGTACTTAGAAACCAATCTCTTTGAACATCAAATTTGCAATAAAGATGTTTGTCACAGTACTTTAGAAGAGACAAATACAGGGAATAGCTTTTTTACAAAATTGTCGTGGGCATCTGATACTAAAGACATCAGTTTACACCAACTTGTATCACTGAAAACACCATCAAAATCAGTTCATCAAATACTTGGAAATGTAAAGTTGTAGGAACATAAACATAATATCACTCTTACTAGCTTTTAATTTGACCAGTGGGTAAATGCTGATAAGGTCCATTGATTTAATGATTACAAGAATTTGTTATATGTGAAGTCAATACATTTTCTAAACTTATACAAATCAATCATAAAGGTGAAACTTTGTGGGAAGTCACTCAATAGAGACCCTGTGGAGAGAGAGATGGCAAACTAAAGAATTCTATAGCCATAGGAGCAGTGAATGTTGGTGGCCCAGCATGGCGTGTGGAAGGTGGAACCTGACCCTTTACCTTCATTGATAAATCAAGTACACATTTCTGTAATGCTGCTGCTTGGTGAGTAGGGGTAATTTTCTAGCAACAAGCCTTAAGATGTGACCATTTGCTCAATGCATCAATCACATTAACCACCAGACTATGGAGAAAGAAACATGATATAGCATAACAATAGATAAAAGAACATCGTAAAACCTTTTTTTTTTTTTTCATTCTAAATTTGCAACTTCTTTAGCATTTGCTTTCACGTATTTTGGAGTCTTATTTGCTTTCTGATGTAGACTTTGGCACTTTTTGATTCTTATTGTTTGGTTCAATAAAACAATTGGTAACTACATTTTATTTTGTTTATTTGTAGGTGTCAAGTAAAATCATTTACATGACAGCTTTGAGTGTGGCAGCTATGGATTCATCCTATACTTGTTTGAAAGAGGCTAAGCTGCATCTTAATATTAAACATAACAGCCATGCCATTGTACTTTTCTGGAGCCTGGGTTGTTGGGGTGTGCTAATGGTAATCAAGAAATCTTTCTGGCCTTCTTTGGCCCCATGACCTGGCATGCCACCTTGTCTTACAGTTTGTACTGAATGTGAGAATGGACATTAGTCGGCTGTACTTTCTGAAGAGCAACTAACTCATAAAAAACTGTCGTAGCTACTTGCTAAAATCAAGGACCCCCCCCCCCCAACTAACCAGAAAGGTAAAACCGCTAACTAGGAAAGAAGCAAGACAGAGAATAACTAGGAGTTCCTGTAGGAAAAATGATCTGACTCATGAAGACGACCTTAACCTGAGTGAAACAAGTAGCGACAGTTCACTATGCACAGTGAAAGAACAGAAATGAAAAAAAAAAAAACCTGACGTCCGAGACTAGATGATGAAATACAACAGTGAAAACGATAGCGTTGCTAGCCACATGACAATGACCAGATTGAGTGAGGACTCAGACTATGGATTTCAAACAATCATCAGCAGGAATAGACCCCAGTTAGTCTTCCCAGTAAAAACAGTCCCAAAAGAAAAAGAGAATAAAAGCATTGCAACTGTAGGCCCCTCACGACTGTGCAGAGAAACCAACAAATAGGAAATTTAGAGGAAGTAAGACCCTCTATCAAATCCAACAAACTTATCATAGGATACAAGGACCCAGCGCAACAAAGAAATGCCACATAAAGATAAATTTCTAGCCCTTCTACATACCTGGTCAAGAACAAAGCAGAAAAAAAAACAAAACAGAAAAAGGGGCTAGGTGTCATAAATGTGCCCTCAGAAGAAAGCCTGGAAGATATAAATGAGATGCTGGTGCAAGCTGCAGGATCAAAATCAGGGCTGTAAAAAGATTCAAGATACGAACGAATGGAAAATTAATCCCTACCAGAGCGATACTTATGCTATACAAATTTATAGACAGTGAGACCCCCACAACTATCAAAATAGGGTTCCAAAATCACAGTGAGTTGGCAGCACTTTACCTTCCAAAATCAACAACAATGAGGGAGGCTTTTGGATTTTTGAAGTGAGAGTGTAGAGGAGAGGGTAGGCCAGCTGCCAAGTGAAGCTCTGAATAAAATCTACAGTTATGTGGCAAATTCCATCTTTGTTGTGTTCTTGTGTGACTTCCCCACCCCTATGTAGCCATCAGGGATAGACGTGCTGGATACTTAGCGATAAGCTGTTAAAAGGCTGGACTTGAATACCAGATCTGGTCATTGTCTGATGAACTGAGTTACTGACCTGACGTTTTTTCATAATGTTTATTTATGTGTCTTAGAAAAGAAACAGATGTTTTGAATTTTTGTGCACAGGCAGCACAAATATAGGGGTGCTGAATATTATTAATTATTTTCAGAAGATATTACATTTTTTTTGTTATCAGGTTATTATTTTTTCATGCTTAATTAAATTAATTAGATAATGCCTTATGGAAAGTTCTGCATTAATTGTTTTATTTGGTTGAATGAATACTATGGTAAAAATTAGATTTGTTTTTAAGCTGTAGCCTGCACAGCTGGCAATAGTAGGTTTTCAATAATGTCCCAAATTGTCTGAAAAATATAACATTGATACATTTTATGTTTCTATTTTCTGCCAACATAACAAACATATAGTGAAATGAAAGAATTCACCAATAATGTTTAACTTGGCATTGAGTGCACAACTGTATTTTTGGTATGAAAAATATCACAATTTTTATTGCTGGTTAAAATCTTTAATTGTAGAAATAGATGTGCCGAGATAAGTCACCTTTTTAATGGTGTACATTACCTAAATTAATTAGAAGCTTTGTCATTGAAATAACTAGAAGCAAAAGGACAAGTTACATAATATTGTTAATGCCATAGGTACAGTGTCTTCAGCCTTGCAAACATATTCAGGAAATTTCACACAAAAATTTTTTGTTCGTTTAATCTTTTTCATGACAAAAGATAAATCATAAAATGAACATTAAAAAAAGGCGATTAAGACAATTCCTGTATTACACAAATGTTGACAATTTGTCATGATAATGCCATGTTCCCTCTAAGTTTATCACTAAAAATTATATTTGTTAATAAAATCCTTTAGCATGTGTTACAAATGAAAAGAATAACAAAGCATATGAAATAGAAAAGTCTTTACTAGCATGTTACTGATAAATATGTTAAAACCATTTTGTGAATGGTCTCATTAAATTTTATCTCACAGCCAATAAACTAATAAATTACTGTGCTAAACTTTATTTTGTAGGTTTAGTAGGGACAACACAGATGGACATTACAAAAATGAGGTGAGTTTCATAAACAAGCATGACCTACCAATATTGAAAGCAACAGAATAACTGAGACACTGATCAAGATGATCTTAGTTTCAAAGTTGTGCATTGCAACTGCTACATACTACAGTTTTACCTACGACTGTGCAAATAATTTTGTGCTAATGTGTTAAATATAGTTTTAGTGAAGGATTTTTTTTTTTCTTGTTCCATCACCAATACAAGGACAAAGTTAAAAGTTGACTTGCCAGCAGAATTAAAAATTGTTTAATCTTGTGATGAAACACCGAAGACCCATAGGCTAAACAGCTTTGTCACACAAGGCATTCATTTCATTTTGATTACTGTACAGTTCTCTCAGTTACCAAAAGCTTCTAGAGAATCTTGCTAAACAAGTAAAAAGCATTTGTTTTAAGTGCACTTTTCATCAAAGCATTTTTAATCATTTTATTTCATTAGTAATTTGTTTATGACAACTATCTGTATAAACAATACTTATAAAAATTTCTTGTCCTATCTCTTCACTTGACCCTGTGTAATTGGAAAACCACACCTGTTTGGTGGATGATAACGATATAAGGATTAATACACTATCCCACACTCCATCGTTTCAAAGTCAATATCTGAAAACAGTGTAGACTGCAATCCCTTTCGCAGATTGGACTAAGCTTTTTCTTATATTCAGCTAGTGTAAGACAAATATAGCATGCAATCACCACCTGAATTTACACAGATAGCCAAGTTTTTTGTACTAGCGCCCATTGTTGGACCAATATGTGAATGTGTGTCATGTTTCTGTAATATGCGAATGGACTGCTTGACTCCAAAAGTGACATTGGCTAATTTCAATGTTGGCTGAGAAACAAGTTTGCTGGGTACACACCAATCGATCAGATTTACTCTGCTGAACTGCGGGGTCGAACCATCTTTTGAAGTTTTGACTGTCCAAGTGCTGTGGTGAAACACTTGATGATATTTTCATAACCAGCTTTAGTTGCCATATCAAATGCTGTTTCTCCACGGTCATTTTTAACATTTTGGTCAGCTCCACAGCTATACAGAAATGGACAGTTATTATTCATACACATGTAACAAGCAAATCTGTGCCTTACAAATCAAGCCGTGACAATGGCAACCTTCTATATTTCTGTCCGATTTGGTGTCATATATGTTATTTAATGTGAAATATATTTAATGCTATAAGAAAATAATTTGTCATTTTCCAATCTTTGTATGAAATCAGAAGCGCTGTTGTGAAAAATTAATTCGTGTTTTGTAACATATCAGTAGTCTTTCATATACAAAGGAAAAAAAATTGCATGAATTAATTTCTGGGAATGACAGCTGTTTGGGTGTCTTGACATTTTGCCTATTTATATCCCTACCACTACAGATACTATTTTCCCTACTTTTTGTGACGACTACCAATGGCAAGTAAATGTTGAAAAGTGTTTTTGTATTAATGTGATTATTTTAAAATATGCTTAATAAGTACACATGATTAGGAAAAATAATTGTTTCAAATAATCACATCTTCTAAAATAAGTCAACTGAAAGCAGATCACATCAAAGTTAATCTACTAATCAAAAGAAATCAAAAGATAAAGAAACTTAATTCTTACTTCAGCAATGTTTCCACGGTCTTTATACCATCAGGACCAAGTGTAACTGCTTCATGAAGGGCTGAATTACCTTTACTGCAATTATGTACACAAAGAGGCTGATGAGAAAACAACAAACAGATATGAAATGAAGATCAAACAGGTATCTAGAGAATGATCCTGGCTCTTGTATGCTTGTGCAAGAAAAATCATGTAACAGATAAAAATTAATGAACACTTTAAGAATGTAGGAGGTTAACTGGATCTTCTACAACATGCACTCACTCATACACAAAGTAACTACAGGCACACGGTATGCAAGCTCATGGTCAGGACAAGGTCACAGTGAAATTGTCATTCTGAAAAGATATATCTGAAGTTTAGACTTAAAGGAGGTAAGAGAATCAGAGTGATGAAGGACTGATGGGTGATCTGTTCCAAGTTGATGGGGCTTGGTAGGAGAAACACCTCTGTCCATATATCATTGTTTTAGCTAGTGAGACTAGAAGTAGCCTGGTGTCAGAAGATGAGCAAAGAGGTCGTGCAAGTGTATAGATGGGAGTGTGTTCAGAGAGGTACTGAGGACCAGTGCCAGAAACGACAGAGTAAGTCAAAGTGGAAAGTATTATCCATGATTCAAGCAAAGGATTGTATTTCTGCATGATGTCATCACTGATGCTGTGCTGCACCATTGCTTACATAGAAGAAGGTCCCTTTGCATTGACCTCTGCACCAGCTTGGATTAGGACGGGTATGCACTCAATACGCTTGTTTTTGGCTGCCACATGAAGAGCAGGAAGACCACTCTTGTTGATACAGTTAGGATCAGCTCCCTTTAAGCAATGTTTTATTTATATTTTACAATATGAACTGCAAAAACGATGCATAACATCAAAATCCATACAACTTTATAGGTACCAAAGTTTAATTAAATGGATAGCACAGCGATAAATTACACCTGCCCAGACCAGTACCAACTACACCTCACATTTCTAGATCAACACTAACCAGACCTGCACACTATCACAACTCATCAGACACAAATAAACATTCAAAAACTGTATAGGACAATAAAATCAGCCTCTTCCTTTAAAGCAGTGACCCAAAGAAAGACCACGGAGCTCGACGGAATGCAATCAACATCACATAACTGAAAGATAATTTTTCCGACTCAAAGATGCATGCATGGTTGCAGAAGGTCTTTAATATGCAACTAGATATGCTTCCCCCGACCTTAATTTAGCAAGATATACTTTTTACAAAAGTTACAAGAAACAACAATGCAAGCAAATGGAAAATGCCACTTAGTTGTAACTACATTTTCAATGAAGGTGTTGAATGTGTGCTCTAGACTCACTTCATCAATTAGCTGCTGAATTGTTGTACCTGAATCTTCTCCACCCTCTCCGAGGTGTCTCAGCAGTTTTACATTTTGTGGCTGCAAAGCAAAACTGGTGGTCATCTTGAGTAGTCAATAGCGTGATTTTAAACAGTTTCTAGGAATATAATACTTCTGTCTTCCTTCCAAAACAAACAAACAAACCCTCCCTTAAGGGAGATTAGTGATAACCACAAGCAGCCAAGATTAAAGAGAGTACTTCTGGTATCTTCCACTCTACAAAGTCTAGACAAGTAAAATCTGCAGACAAAAATCAAGCCTATATCCAATGTTCCAAGGCATGTTGTGAGTCTTAAGCATCAATTAGCAGCCCTGGCACATATGGTATGTTATGGAAGGCTTCTCTTAAGGTAATTATGAGCATGCAGTCAATCAGAGGCCAGATATGCAACATGCTTCTAGGGCCTAGATCAGTGGTTCTTAACCTTTTTTGAGGTACCGAACCCACAAGTTTCATAAGCACATTCACCGAACCCTTCATTAGTTTCATATGCACATTCACTGAACCCTTCTTTAGTGTCATCACGAATTGCGGGTGTGTCTTGACCTCCGTGGCGGAGGCTCTGCCGAACCCCTGAGACTGACTCACCAAACCCCTAGGGTTCGATCGAACCCAGGTTAAGAACCACTGGCCTAGATGGATGGTTAACTCAAAGCTGTCAGCTAAATGATTTACAAAATATAAGCGATTCAGAATATTGTCCATAAAGCATTTTAGCTGACTGTATGATTCATCCATTGCTTGACTAGAAAGGTGCATCTGCCATCAGAAGGCAGAGCATGAAAGGTACGTTATCAAAGAAGTGCACAAATGACTAACATAAAGGGTAAATATATCTCTCTGAGTGCAGTTATCACAGCAAATTACTTAGGTATCCAAACAACAAGAAACTCACAGAAATTTGTGGAGATATCTTCTTTTTTGCCTTAGATCTCTTTGCTGATTTTTTTTTCCCAGTAGAAGTTGTTGATCTGGATGTGATATTATCTTCACTCACTATAAAATACATAAAGACAATTAATGAAACAGAGCTACCCGACTGAACTACTCCACTTGGCTCTGTATTATAGAGTGCATAGAGAAGGTTTCTTCATTTCTTGATATAACTATAGTTTAGAAACCTGACAGCACCCATTAACATTCAGCTGTACACATTTCTTTTCGGTGAGATGTGATGCTGCTGATTGAAAACATGTGACCCTGCATATCTAAGAAAATCAATAATACATGATAATAAATGACATGTACTCTAGCTGACATCAAATAAAGGTTAAAATGTTTATGCTTTTTCTGAAAAAAAAAACGTTCAACCAGTTTCCCTGTTCATGTATATGACTTTGTTTAAGAATATGTGGTGGTTTATGATTTAAAAAAATATTTGAATTTTTTTCATTTATATTTTAAATACATGATGAAAAAAATGGGAGAAACTGCTGCATCACCACTGGCTAATACTAAAAATTTTCTTCATAAATTTCATATCTGTTCATGAGTGTCTCTGTGTGTGTGCATCTGTGTTTGTATATTTTGTTTTACATCTGTTGTAAATGAATTAACTACACTCACTAATTTCTTCTTCTGAAGAACTGTCATGGTCAGTGCGCTGGCTGAGGTAGCCATTGCTTGTAGAAATGCCTAGCTGCCGACCCACAAATGGATCTTTGCTTTCACGTATTGCAAAGGTCAGAGTCAGACTGAGTTCAAAGCCATCCTCTTGCACCGAACTCGTGATGAGCTGAGAGTGATGATCAACAGTGAGCACAGAAATCTTAGAGAAATAAACGTCACTTTACACAATCAGAGAAATAAACCTCACTTCACAATCTTTTTATATATGTTTTTACTTACTAAGTGTAAAACACTATTGATGATTATTTGTGAAATATAGATAATGGCCCATCCATTTAGACTTACACGACCCATTTTTGGATCAGCAATAAGTGCTCGGAATTCGGCATCATTCTGAGCATGTGCCTTCAGATGCAGACAAATGTGGTCAACTTGCTTTCTCCAGTACCCTGAATGATAAAATAGCAAAGAATCAAGAACAACAGTTTTTAAAAAGCTTTTTGCAACAATTCATCATCTGAAAACTACTTTAGTCATTAGTCCTATTACATCTCACTCCCTGCAAAATTAATAAAAAAAATTCTGTTTATTCTTGTATACACCTTTTTCATATGAAAACAAATACGGTCTCAGCCTGAAGATACAAGAGTCGACAGAAAAGTTAGTTCACTTAAGCTAAAAAAGTATTTTACAAATTCTGTTTTATCATATGTTATTTTCTAAATGAATTTTCTAACCAACCCTCACATGCAATATTTCCCAATTAAAAAAAATTCAAATAGGTTATGTGAAAAGAACTCTTGAAATATCTGTCCCTTTTTGCCACAAAAACAGATTTACATAAAATAGTTCATATATCACAAACATATTTGTACCTCTGCCTGGGCTCACAGCAGAAGTAACAGGTCGCCGATCCCTCATCTGTTTCTCAAAAGTCATCTTATCTTCCACTTCTTTTTGAATCTGATCAATCTTACGCTGGGATGGATAAAACAGACCGGCTGTCTGCACAGCTACACTTTTTGTTTCAGTTCGTTTTGAAGATTCAGACGGCATCAACATACTGATATCTGTGCTGTGAGGCATGAAGGTATTGAGGGGTGCACGGAAACTTGTAGGCGGATATGCAGGTGGGATCCACTGATTCTGAAGAAAACAGACATTCTGTGGTCCAGTAGTACTACTCACAAAAGCCTGTAAATAGTTACAGCAGAATGCTCACATGCTTAATATCTCACATGCATTACATCTTCCCACAGCCAAGTAGAGCTAAGGTACTGCTGATGACAGGAAAGACTGCTGTTCATAAAATAAAATGTCTTACCGTGCTTGGGTATTGACCAGCTGCAGTGGTGGTAAAGCTGAAACCAACAAATTTATGTTTGGTTTTAGTTTACAGGCTGATATGGCTGCCTGTATCCATATTTAGATTCCAGCATTTGGAATTCCTCACCCCATTCCCTTCTTTAACTGTCAGCAATCCAGATATTTAGGCTGGATACTTTTTTGAGGATACCTAGCTCTTGTGATTGTAGGTCTACAACCCTATACCTCCGCCATCACTATATCCCCACTCTTTCTGTCCCTTGCACATGACCACATATTCATGATCTTCTCAGATCTTAAACTATTTTACAACCCTTTTGAATTTGATGATTATAACATGCTTGGAGTTTCAGCTATGATAGATATGCATTTTCAAATGATTGTTATTATAGAAATAGATAAAGTTTCTTCAGTACCTGCACTCTGAAATTATCAACGCCTTGCCCCCCCCCCCCCAACACTCCCCCAAAAAGTCTTGTGGGAAGTATACATCCATGATGCAGGTTTATATTGGCCATTTTAGTTCCTCCCAATAAGGCAATATATTTCATTATTGTAACAAAGAGAGAATTTTCTAAATTTTCTTAGGTATCAGCTAGATTGTCAAGGATATTAATAAAATCAATTACCTCATTCCCTACATGCAGTCATATAATACTGCTCTGCATGCATGGACAGTGCAAGAACATTTTGGCAATCTTACTTGAGAAAGTCACGCCTATTTTTGGATGGCCATGTTCTGGAGGGCCTGTATGGCATCAGTTGTATATTCATCTGGCAACATTCGCTCATCAGATTGCCTGATGTCATAGTTAACAGGTCCATTTGTAAGCTGCAATCAGAAGAACCAGTTAAAAACAGCAACAAGATTATGTAAAGTTTTTATACAATTAGTGTTTTCTAACTTGTGTACTACTCTTTAAAAGTCTCATGTAAACTAAAACATAAATGAAGTCTAGAACTAATGATCCTAACAGAGAATAATTAGAGTAACTTAGAAAACTTCCATTATCAATTTTCATTTGTAAGCAAAATCTGATTGTTCATTTACTTGTAATTCACTTGATCTGCTGATACTAGGATGATGTCGGCTTTCAGTAAAGCGAGCAGAAACAGGAGATTTTCTCCGCATACTGCCCGTTACAGTGGTATCTGAAAGAAAGCATTGCTATGAATATGAAAAGTAATTTTGTTCTTATATGTAAAACATTCACTAGCACTAAAGAAGTTCATAATTTAGTACGTTTTGCTACTATATATATACATATATTATGGTCTTCTACATAGCGATGCTAGCTAGGGTACAGCCTTGGTTCAGGTTGGTTTCTGCTGCTAATTCTTCCAGCTGTGATTATGTTGTAAACTATTACTTGAATCTATTACTTCATTTTAGTCAAGCTTGTTCATGCTTGACTTCAGTGTAGCAAAAGTGTGTGTATGTGTGTGCGTGCGAGTGAGAGGGTGTGTGCACATGATGTTTCAAATGAAAGGGGAGATACAGCTTATGGTGGTGCCAGTAACTCTCTTGTGCACACATCTCTCTCTTGTCTCTGTGCCTGTCTTATTCACTCCCACTTCATTCTGTGTGATGGTGTTATTCACACACATCTCTTGCTTGTCTCTTTGTGCCTATCTTTTTCAGTCACTTAAATTTTACTTTCTGTAACTTTGTTATTTACAAACATCTCTTTCTCTCTCTCTCTGCAACTGTTACTCACACATATTTGCATTAGTCACACATCTCTCTCTGCAACTTTGTGACTACTAATCACATTTCTCTCTGCAACTGTGTTACTCACACACCCCTCTGCAACTGTGCTAGTCCATGTTACCCCATATCTTTCTCTAAAACTGTTTAATTCACCCACAAAATACCTAGTGTATATATATTTCATTACCAGAAAGATCAACCAAAAGCTCGGTCAGTCCTAGTAATTTACATGCATCATGAACAAGTAACTTAAATAAACTGAAAAAGATCCATAAAATTTTTTTTAAAAAGGGTCTTCCTTAAACAAGAATGCTTAAATAAGTCTTTTACGTTGACAATTAATGTTAAGAACATAAACATAAAGAATAATCTGGTTATTATCCATTAAATTTCAGAGGCGGTATTCATGATGCAAGGATTAGTCATTGCCCCGGGACAAAACTGGGGAAATCAAGGGCTAGCAGCTAGCGCCTTAATGTGTTCATAACCATAAGGTGGGGTCCACACTCTGTGGATGATGCTTCAGGCAAAGATTTCATTACTTAGATTTTAGATCTACACATCGGCAGTGTCGCCTTCAAATTCCAATTACCTTCCTGCAGTTGCTTCAGAAAAATTTGATGTCAAGGTATCACAGCAAGCTTTTTGTGCAATACAGACAAGTCTGACATGACTGACATCAGGTATCTCAGGTAGTTCCGTTTAAAATAACCGTTAGTGTGTTGCTCTAACAAGAGTTGTGTTGATGGAATGATATTTCTATCTGCGGAAGTCGTGCGATTGCACCAAAGATTACGAGTTGAGCTTCCATATAAATGTCATAATAACTATAAGATATTTTTGGAAGCAGAACTTTATTGACTCCTCAAAGATTACGTGTAATGGCAAGGCTGCATTCACTGCATCTGTTCAGTGTGCCTAACCTTCCACTGTAAAGGGAATTAGAAGAACCTTCCACTGTCTGCCTTTTATCATTACTGGTCAGTGCAGATAGAGCGACATATCTTGGTCGTAATGCTGCGTGTTACAAGTACACAAATTAAATTAATTAATGTAACATCAAGCAGTATGTTATAATTATGAAGGCAAGTTTTTTTTCTGATTTCCCTTTGGCAAATGACTTATTCACGCTTCAAAAATATGGTCCCTGACTGCAAACTGGGAAACTCCTCACCTAACACTGTAGCATTTGAAAGTCAAATCAGCTGCAGACTGAATGTCATATGAAAAATCATTAAAACAGAATATAGTAATATGCTAAAAGAATTTGTTTTTACCAGACAAACAATGAGGATTTGACAAATTACTAGTGAAATCATTGTCCAATTCTGTACCCTCCCATAAGCAGTTATTCTGGCTGATTACTAATTATAGTTATTAATTACATCATGTAATGATTTGAAACCTTGAAGAAGTATATCTGTCATTTGTGAATTTTTTCTGGTCAAAAGGACCCAGCCTACAACCAATTATAAAACATGTATGCATTAACTATATCAAAATACATGGGGGGTATACTCACCTGCCAAAGTTTGGTTTAACCTGTTGGTGGCTGAAACATCTGTCCATGCTGAAGCAGAAGACCGTAGTAAGTCAGATTTTGCCCGTGCAAGCTGCATCTGAATAAAATGAACCTAAATTAGAAAAGTCACAAATTTCAAACCAAACAGAAGAGTTCATGCTTTTTCTTGCCTTAAATGTTTCCAAAACTAATGTTTCAGCACCTACATGGGATGTTTTACTAAATTAGTTATGGAAGTATCCATAAAAAATAAAGAAATCAATAAGAATAAACAGATTAATTATGATTTTGTTGCAATGACTTGCAAAATTGTCAAAGCAAATTATTTTTTAGTTTTCTTTTTCTAATATACAGCAGGCCACTAGTGCAATTTGAACAATGGCAAGAAGTCGATCATTTTCAGTGCTTGTAAATGGATAATACTTTCAACAATGAGAGAAAATGGCAATCTATTAAGAAATACTTAATGATAGAAACAAAGTGTTTTTAAACTGATCAATCAAGAAGATATCATTCTCAAAACAGATATAAATCATTCTTGTTTGAAGAGATCTCATTTTCAAAGTAAACAGCAACATGTATGATGTATTCCTTTGATTTGCCATAATAATGACAGATTTCTAGTGAATTTCTTAAACCTTAAACTTTCATTTAGACTTTAGCAGATGGAGGCAACAATTCTGACTCATGAACATTTTGTGAATTCATCTCTATAATAGCTGTTACATGCAATGTGCATTGTGATTAACTGGTTTACCTGAAAGTTCAATTAAAGCTCTGAAATAGCTATATAAAAAAGACATAGTTTTCAACTACATCCCAACAAGTAAATGAAAAATTTAAAGCATCTTTAGTTGAAAATGTAAATAAAAAATAATCTGTTCTGCTCCTTGTCAACTTATGCAACAAATTTTCATTTCAATGGCAAAATTGCCAGTCTCTTGAAAGTGTCATTCATCCTACAACATCGCCAAAGCTGAGTGTGTTAATTCTATGACCCCATTTCAAAAAATAAAATAAATAAAACATAAAACCAAAATAACAGCACATACCCTGGACCTTTCACGCTTAAGGTCATTCTGAAATTCCATGTCATCATCAACAGGTAGGACTTCTGGTGGGGGAGCAAACTCCACTTCAAATGTTTTGTCACCACAGCACTTTGCCTGTTGCCTTCACTGTGAAACAATAGCATCCAGCATGTCTTTGCTACTGTTTGACTCTTTTTTATTATTTCTTTCTCTATCACACACACATGCACACACGTGTGCATCTGCCTATAATTCTTTCACTGTGACACATCGACATGTCTTCATCATTAACTTTTTCTACAATTATTCCTGTCACAGATATACAGACACATCTTTGGTTGGTGATCGATTTCTATTCACGATAGATAGAACAAAATATGAAAAGAAATACCATTAAACATTAGCTTCAGACTAAAATTCTTAGAGGGCGGCCCTGTGGCGCAACAGCTAGCGCTGCTAGCGCTGTTAGCGCCTGTCACCAATACAGTGAAGGTTGGCTGCCCTGAGTTCATTTCTCGTCTCGGGCATGCTGTTCTTTCTCTGCACGTGCACTGTTCTTTCTCTGTTTACAGAGCTGGCTGCCCTCCGCCAAGGACGGTCCCAAGCCCAGCTGAAAAAAGAGGAGGGTTGGGCTTGGGGCCAGCACCCCCACCCCGTAAAACAAATCCTTGCTACCAAAACATCGACAACAGTTAAGGCTGTAGTCGATGGCCTATGCCCCAGGAGGGGCGAAGGGCCTAAAAAAAAAAAATTCTTAGAATATAACATACGTGATTAATGCAACAGCTTTGACTGTTTGTTTGCCAGCAGGAAGTGTGAATGGTCCTCTGTACTCCATGGTGCATCTGTCACCAAAGCGCTGAAATGGTTCTGGCTTGGTGCCATTAATGGTGTAAAAAATGCTTGCATCTTTTGTCTCTGTGCAACCAACACCATCAGAAAAATAAGCCTATTAAATGCGCAAATGAATGCTCATATTATAGTAGCTACTATAGTGAATATTACATCATATTGTCTAGTATTCTCAATTGTTAGTGGCCCCTGATAACATTACAATTAATGCTGTTAGGCACCTCACAAAATCATATATTGTAGCCGCATATCATGCATATAGCAGCTTAGTCAACTTCTTCATTGACCCTCTTACAATACTTTCTATTTTTAGCACATCTTTTTAATATATTTTATAAATTACTGCTATACAATCCTCATATATATAATCTAAAAAACCTTATCACAAATGAATGTGGGAAAAGATGCATAAACATACATTATCATGTTAACTCTCAAAATCTTAAACAAATAGAGCTGATCTTATCATATAAGTAATGATTTGTTGAGCAATTTAGCATTATAATAATACTAAAAATGATATTCACAATATTTATGGTATGTTTGTAAAACATAGCAACTATATACATATATATCTGAAATCAACCTGAGCGAAGTTCAATTTTGGTGTTTGAGTCAATGGATGTCTTGTGCAGTCCTGAGCTTGGGAACCTCAGGGGAATAATTGTAGGCACAGCAACTGAACCAGCTGTCATTTTCTTTCCTTAAATTTATATAAATGGCAATAAATAATGGTATATGAAACAGACCCAATTAAATAACATAAAAGTGATATAATTAATATCACAAATCAATTGCAAAGAATTATGAATCTATATAGAAGGTTTATGTTCGGTAACTATACTTCTAACTACCTGTGTTTAAAAAAATGAATCGTTTAGAGTCAAGTTAATCTATTAATAGAAATTTCTATGTTGACTGAAGTTATCAATTGCGCAATCGAGGCGCGCACGGGTCGACGAGACCATGCATGTGTAGTCTAGTAAAATAGACTTAATTATAAATTTAAACAAATGTCGATGTTTTTAATTCTTATTTGTAAATTAATTAAGCAGGTTTATTTATCGATAGTTCGATCATTTGTAATTTATTGCTTTGTATGTTGCATCCTGTTTCGGAGTACAGTAAAGAACTATTGCTAGAAATGACTTGAAGCAGCAACACAACATCGTTGACAAGCTATCAGTTCTGCTGCATGGGTGAAAATATGAGGGTCTTCTTACCGTTTATTTATTTTTAATAACACGGGATGTGTCTGGACAGCACACTCACCAAAACTGGAAGCCTCTGGCTTGTATAGCAACGAGCTGCGCGGTGATTGGTCATAATATCAACCCCTTTCGGGTTTTCCACAAACGAGTTACATTCAGGGGAGACCATTAACAACTACCATATGGTCAGTGAGGTTCGTAACGTGGGTTTTGCGACACGAGATAGTGCTACACAACACAGAAAATGGAATTGGCGATCTTGCTAGGGGACAGACATCGAAATATTGAAGGTTTCCAAATACGCTGATTGTTTATTAATTTTTGTGTCCATTTTTAATTATCAGAATAAACAGAAAATGAGTGAGCGAGCTATTTGCTTTGTAAATTGATGATTATGTTATGCTATTTATCACTTACTGATGAACACGCAGTTGACAGTGGCAACATCAATCATCAATGAGAACTTACAGTTGAATGCTTTTGTGTACCTGTACATTCATTTATCTCGATCTGTGAGAGATTCCGTCATCAGTAATCGATAGGTTCGGAAGTCTCTGATGTCTCACAACTGTGAAATAATTTCAACATTACCACACCCAGGCATCACGCATTTTACTTGATCAAAAGAGATTAAAACATCAGCTAAAGAAATATCCACCTATAGGAGTATAGAATTCTTCATTCAGTTTGCAAAGATTTGTACAGTTCTGGAGTATATATGTAGTAATAGTATGTAGTAGCATTTATTTTCTGAAGTTATTATTGTGTCATTTATTTTTAATACATGGCACAAAGAGGAATAACTGGGGGACCATTTGGATAAGAGATTTTGGTAACATTAATAAAGTTAGGTGCAGCAAAGGTAATAAGGTATGCTTTACATTTTATACTTTAGAAATGTATTGTGGATCTTGATGAAATTGAAATCATGAGGCAATTAATGTTTTATTTTGGAAATATTTGGGATGCCAGAAGAAAATGTCCACCTTCCATAAGCTTATTCTTGGGAGGAAGATTTGAAGAAGTTTTACAACATGATTCATCAAAGCAAATAATTGGGCAAAATCCTGGCAACAATAAATATTTGGATGGTGCAATAGTTCACAATGTGCAATCATATCTCACCACTGAGGCTGGAGATGACACTTCCTTAAGGTAGGAAATATGTTATAAACTATTAGGTGGATGTTAAAAACAAACTGCATGAAAGTGAATTTTAATATTGGTTTTAAAGATAGTATACACATTACCTTTATAGTATGAATCACAATGTTCTCTTGATAGATTCATAACAAATATCTTTTGTTCATCATTGTACTCTTAAAATTGAAGTACAACATATAGTTTCTTCATTAACTTTACCAGATGACCTGTCTGTTAGGAGTAATTGCTGCCTTGGCCAATGGGCTTAGTGGCACTAGCTCAATGGGCTTCACTGCACCCAAGTTTATTTACTGTTGACTGCAATCTAAGGCTCTGTAAAAAGAGCTCAGCTGTCTTTTTGTTTGGTTTATTGTTTATACTTAGCTGTTACATTGGCTGTTGATATTTTTGCCACAATCATTGCTTCCCCTTGTTGCTTGCAGGGAAAGGATGGGTGGGCATCAGAAAATGGGGGTACAGCTTCTGGAACTCTTCTAAAAATTCCTTAGAATTCATCAATTCTGGCTTTTCCAATCAAGCATCAGTCGGTAGCACAGCTTACCCGCTTACACACTGCTGTTTGTGGTAAATTGCACCCCAGCCCAGCTTTGGGGTCTCTCCATGTTGGTGCTGTACTTAAAGCCCATGCTCCAGCCTGGTTCTGTTTTGGAGCGCCATGTAGTGTAATTGTTAATATACTTGCTGTCACCACTGCAGTGAGAGGCTGTGGGTTCAGATTTTATCTCGGGACACTCGGGATGTCTCCTGTGAGTGCTCAGTCACTAGTGATCCAGCCCTTACCTTCTTTCAGACAGTGACCCAGGCTTTAAGGACTTACCTTTATAGATCATGTCCTCTGCAGGAGGGCTGGTCATTGCTTTACCTCCCTTTTTGGATAGACCTTGTCTTTCAGGATTACATGTCAGTGCTCATGAAATGTGGATGCTGGCTGCCTTCCATAGAAATGTGACTGCACAATATATGACCTCTGCTGGGTGACACTCTGACTCAGCCTGGGAGGCTGTTCTGCACATTTTCAGCCCATCTTGACTGCAGTAGACACCACATCTTCATATTACTTCAGCTGTGCAGCAAGTATGGTATTGGCAGAGTCGACGTTATTGTCAGATTGTCTAGTAAAGTTAATGAAGAAATCTAATTTTCCTTGAAAATCCCCTTTTTTGATACTTACCAGATAACTTAATAAGCATGCTCACCAGCCTTCCCCATGACTGCATGAGTTAACAAAAAGACTTCTGAGCTCTTGTTTTAAAGCCTTGTATAGGGATTGAAGGTGGAGGCACCTGTGTACAGTGGAGCCTCAAGAGGCTAGGGCTGCTAACCTCATAGATCTGGGCAGTAATTCATTTGGTTAAGGCTTTAGCCACTAAACTTCTAATAATTGGGTCATCTGGTAAGTATCAATAAAAGAGAATTTACAAAAAATAATTTTGACAATGAAAGGATGAATGTGGTATCTAGTTTTGACATTTTTTATTTAGGGAACTGGAGGTGCTGGTGACTGGGGCAGCATGTTTACAGTTGTTCGTACAGAATAACTGGCTTGGTCCTCTGACCTCTGCTCCACCATCCTGTTTTCTCCCTGATGCATGGAGAGATGACACAGTAAGCAATTAAAGAAAAAAATCTGTGTGGGTGTGTGCGTGCGCATGCATGTTTGTGTGTGTACATGCTGTTGATCACATACATGTGTGCATGCAGGGACATGGAATGAACTTTTGATATGTGTGAGGGTGGGCATATGAAGGTGTTAAGGGGTTAGAAAAATGTATGCATTTGGTGAATTGCAGTTTGAATGCATAACATACATTCAAAAGGGAATGTTTGCCGACAATCACAAAGTTGATCTGGCATAAATCAGTGTTATTATTCTTTCTTATATCCAGATGGTTCAAGATTTGGCTTTGACATTTTTGACTGAAGATGGTGAGCCAGCCTATAACCTATCAAAGTATGCAGCTTTTTTACAGATAGCCCGTATCATTCTCCTAGACTGCCGACACCTCTGCTCATCGCTACAGGTGTTGTTTATTTTATGAATCAGCTTGAACATGGCAGTGAACTAAATCTGTTTTTTAAAAAACAACATGTCACATAATTTGATAAACATTTTCAGTTTTAGTATTTAACTAAAGAAGGAATGCTTGAGAATATTGGTACTAACTTCAGAATACTTTCATTTTAATTTACCATTTTGTGCTGTGAACTTTAATCACTTGAAATTCATTTGATGTTGATGTCAGACATGGGACTGGTGGTTAGTGCGATGTCTGGGGATACAACAAGCTCTGCTAGACCAAAATCTCCAACGTTACGGGCCACCATTCTGGAAAGAATTGAAGACAGTGCGTGTGCATGCATAATCATAGCCGATAAGATTCCTTATTTGTTTTTAATAATATATTTAAGCCATGCAGTGTGTTCTCAAACTTGAAAGAAAACATATCTTATTAAACATAATGTATGCCTAGATTTATGCTTCCTATTTTCAGTCTACCATGTGATACTGATCAGAATCCTGGGTATCATATGCATACATTATTTACACGCTGTCCTAAAATGCAAATCCTGTGTAATCACATATCTAGTCTTCATAAAAATCTTTCCTGATCTTTAAATAACAGAAAACAATTGAATTTTCAGCATAACTATTTTGATGTTTTTCTAACTTTCAGTAATAGCAAAATGTTTAGTGAGAAGCCAATAGAAACTGGACTTCAGGCTTATGTTATTATTAGTCCTTAGAAATGAGATCTATTTTTATGAGTCGATAACTAAATTGAAAAAATCTTTCACATAAATTATCTGATAGGCAGTTTTAGCTCAGTGTTTTGATCACTAGAAAGTGGTTTGCTTTTGTATTATTTGTCACTGAATGCCTTCTTATTTTGCAGTCTCAAAGAAGGAAACACTTCTCACTAGTGATTCAAACAGGTTTGTTGCCCATTTATAATGTTAGCTTGCATTTGGAAGTTGTTTTTTTTTGTAGAGATGTTTTCTGATTATGAATTTCCCATGTAAGAGATGGTTGATGAAATGCTGAACTTTCTTTCCTCTATTAATCACAGTGTAGTTTTTTTCGCAATTGCTTTGAACATTTGAAACTGAGGGTGGGGACAGTGAGATGAGCTTAAGGCAAATGTTTTGTTGTTTGTATCAGAGATATAGCTGTGCTGTTTCACGTGGAAGCCTCACGACTTTGTCAGCTATACTGGGAAGACGCTCATAGTAGAGAACATGTAGCTCAGGCTAAGAAACTTGCTGGTATTCAGGTCGAGCTAACAGGTATTGTAGACATTTGTCATCTTTTCAGTTTCTTTAATCTTTTGTACTTGAACATTGTCCCTCTCCTCTTTTCCACTGTTGTCATATTGTCTGTCTGTACATAACACCTCTCTCACACACACACACATAGGAGTTAGGGAGGGAAGAGAAAGAGACCACAAAGTCTTCTTTGTAAACATGACTTTGCTAACCACTAGTTAAGAAATGCTGAGATTTCTTGAGAGATCCTTCTTATTAAACCTTTTAAATTTGTTTTCTCATCTGGTGGGGTTTTGTTTGTTTTGTTTTTGAAAAACTATTCAGTTTTACAGAGCTAGCGTCACTTCAGCCTCAGTGATAATTCAGGGTTAGCTTCAGTGTATAAGGTTTTGTTTCAGTTGTTGTTTAGATTGTGATTGTAATTTTAATCACTGACATCAGTTTATACTTATCTACGGTATATTGTTAGTGTTTTAGTCTTCAGTCCTAATTCCTTATTTGCCCTTTGTAAAATATCCAGGTGCATTAGGGAAGCGGACACGATTTCAAGAGGAGCACAAGGCCCAGCTGATGGTTCGAGTCACAAGAGAGCAGGGGGAGGAGACTCTGTCTCAGTGCAGTTTTTGTGCTTCAGAAATTGGTGTTCCCAAAGTATGTGGTTCCAAAATACAATAAAATAACCTGTACCTTGACAAAATGTCAAGAGTTCCTAACTTATGCATTTCATGGTTACATAAATGTTGACCATAGGTGCAAGTATTCCTGTTACAGTATTTGTTTCTTTGTTCTGTGGAGAACTGTACATTCTTCTAGAGATACCTGCTGCATTGAAAAGCATAATTTTTTTTATTGAGGTTTTTCTCCTTAGAAACCTTTTCCTGTTGTGGATAAAAGGGTAATGGACTATGAAATGAATGAACAAACATGCAGAACTTCCCTGCTCTGTGCAGATATGACAGTCATCAATGAATTATAGTCATTGATGATGATGATGGGATAGGTCTTTATTTGTGACTAAATATGAAATGTATAATTTTGTTTTCCAGAACCTTCCTATGGAGGATGACACTGTGTTGAACAAAATTGATTTCAAAAATGCTGAAGATAACATTGCAATCAAACTTTGCCCATTGGAACAAGCCTTACTGTTTGCTGTAATGTAAGAAAATCTTTTGTTGATTTTAGTACTGACCAAAACACACTTTTCCTAAGCAAGTGGCGGCAGTATTGTACATGCACTAAAATCTCTTGCTATTTTGTTTATCTTCAGGATAAATTATTGTTGTCTTTTCTTTCAAGATTGTAACTGATGGATTAAAGTTTCTTTATAAATGCTACAGAAGCTTTCAGCTTTTAGTTTATTCACTTGTGATCATTGAATCTGATGTGATGGGTAATTATAAGACTGTCTTTTTATAAGATAATAATGGATCCAATGATAAATAAATCGTGCGTTGCCAGATGCAGTACTGCTACAGTACAACCATGCAAAGTACTATGATCATGCAGAGATGTCTTAAATATTATTGTTGTCATGTAACACAGTACTTAAAAGATCTACTGCCAAACAGCTTAGGCAAATCTTGTTTTTGCGTTTTTAACTATGAAGAACACATTGGTTAGACATATCACTCCCCGAGTGAGTTTACTTGACTTGCTTTGCTGTTTAATAATTTCATTCATACTGCCTTCATCATTACACTCATTTCATTAAATTCTTTGTGTTATACTTTATAAACAATGCACGTCCCTGCCTAAACACACCTCTTGAATCATGTTTCAGTTTGCAAAAAATGTCATGAGTTTTTGATACCGAAAAGTTTGATTTTGCAGATTAAGCTAAACCATTTTTTAATACTTATTAATGTAGTTATTTTTTGTTGTTGTGACAAAAGGTTTATACTTTTTTTTTCTAAGAATCCTGTTGCAGAAAAAAAAATTACCTTCAGCTAAAACAATTTCATGTTAAAATATTCGCACAGTTCATGAAGATAAAATAATTGCAAGAGGAAATTGTAAATTTCCTATATATTATATATCATGCTTGCCTTTGAGCTCAGGGTGACAACTCATTAATGAGAGACAAACTCAGAGAGGATTTCTTCATATGTCTAATTTTGAATATCAAATTATTGTAAAAATTACAGCATAACAGTTGTGTGGTGAGCTCACTCGTAATATCTACTAATATAATTAAGTACTGTAGTAGATTAAGAAAGTATCATTGTTTCAAAGCATTTGTATCATCAGTCTCTACCAACATTCAATACATGGGCACTAGTTATTTAGTCCGTAATGTCTGTTGCTATTTGTTGAGACACTGGTCATTCTTTCTTGACTTTCTAAATAAAACTGGCATTCATAAAGAAATGTTGAATGCACAACTACACACATTAGAGAATTCTCTCATAATTTTGCCTAATTTACCACCTGATTTTTTTTTCTATTCTTTGAAAGTATTAGCATTTAAAATACAGACCTCACAACTCACCTTAGTACCTTACATCCCCACAAGGAATCCAGGACAGTCAGTTGGCACTTTCCAGATCAGCTTTATCTTCCTGCTGAGGCGTTTTTAATCCAGCATTGGCAAAACTAAAAGCATGGGTGTAATCAGATATTGAGATAGGCAACGACTATAACCTTGTCTTAATGAGCCTGAAGTTAAAGCTGGAGGGCAAAATGCCACTCAACCAACCCTTGAATTCCCTTTGACTTGGAAAGCTGTAAGACTCAAACATTGTGAAAATCTTCAGTACTCAAACTGGAGGTAAATTTACCACCATAAACTGCGGACTAGCTTCGCTGGAAATATTGAGGAGGCTCTACTTTCAACACCCAATGAAGTGCTAAAAGTGCAGTGGGAGAAGAAACAACTTTGCTGCAAAACTCAACAGAATTATTTAAGTTTCTAGCCATGTCGGTAGATGCTTAAAATCTATAAGGATATTACTGATATAATAACTCAATATATTTGATAGTGTAATATATTATACTTAATATATATGATTATCGTACATTTGTCTTAAAGGGAAGCCCATCGTCGTGCGGTAGCAAGTGAGAGGCTTACAGAGGAAGAAGTTATGGCTTATCTTGATGTGAGTTAAAATATTAATATAGAGCAGAACTGACATTAGAGGTACAGAGATAATTTATTATTCGTCCTTGGCCTAACCATGTATTTGCAGACATGAAAGAAAAGATTTGTATATGAAATTTCCTATATATGCCAGGATGCTGAAATGTATTTTGCTGATTATTCTTGCATTTAAAAAATAACTTGTGAAAATTTTATTACAGTTCATTCTAGATCAAGTGACTAGTTGGTCAGTGGCTGTATCAGCCCTTGTTCGCCGATCTGTAATGGAGAAGAACAGTCGCCGTAGAGTAGAACGTTCTATGCAGCAACTTGAGGTTCGAAGTTATTAGACTTAATTGATATTGGCTTTGATCATTGCATCTTATGCTATCATTTTTTTGATACTAACCTCTTGGTATCAAAGAGAATTTCCTTGCTTTGTCATTGTTCTCCAAATCTTCAGTGAGGGTGCTATTGCTAAGGTGATTGTCCTTGCATTGTCATCAAAACACGTTTTCTCTTTGTATTTACCAGATGATAGATATCATTTTATGTTTTTACATGATGGTTCTCACATGAGGCTCAATGTTTATGCGAAAAAATACCAAACCTTTAGAGAAGAATTATTGAAAAATTGCTGGCAACACACAGCAAGGTTTTATGTTGCTAAGCTAAACCTCAGAAGAAATTTAAATCTTAAAATAAAATAATAAAAATATTACAGTTGATTACTCTATTTCATTTTACCAGGAGCTGGTGAACAACATTCACCGGCAAGAGCCTACTGCAGCTCACAGGCTACATCTTTTCTATGCTGTGTTGCCCCCAGCATCTTGGGTGTTGCAGGTAATTAACTGCAAATTTAAAAAGGGCTTCTCTGCTTTTAAAATTCTATTTTATTTGTGTCTTTTTTAGTTTATTTGAAACTTTTTCTTTTCTGTTGCCATGAATGTGATTCAGGAAACTTCTTCAGATTACACTGTTGTCATTAACAAAATAGTGGAGAGTTTTCTTTCCTTTGGATTATTTGTCCTAAATGTGATGCAAAAGGCTGAAAAGATCCAGCTTTGTGCGAGAGACGCAGGCACTACACAGAAAATACCAAACAAAGCTTCCTGCACAGGTGTACCGACTCTCTACCTCGTTTACCATCTGCACCACAGTTCCTCACTCACAGCATAGCGACGTGAGCAAGAGAGCCTGACGCTAGCCATGCTAGAAGAAAGGTTCATGGATAAGGGCTACACAGACGGGTCAGCCACAGACGCTATCCAGAGGGGAGGGGCCGGCGTGTACATCCAGTTCCCAAATGGACAGTGGCAGGCAGCAGCAATTGGCCTCCACTGTACAAACTATAGAGCAGAAGTCCCTGGTCCACGCAGCAAACATCATCATCAACCGATGCTCTGTCGGTGCTGCAGGCAGTCAACAATAACAAACTGCCAGACTGGAAGCCGCGCTGCTAAACATCAAGTGCTCAGAACGGCTCTGCAGTGGATCCCATCACACTGCGGGATAGATGGGAATGAGGAAGCTGACAGGATGGCTAAGTTGGGTGCAGAGGACGAGCAAGAAGACAATGCAGTCAACATGTCAAGATGACCACTGGACAGTTACCATCAGCTGTCCAGACCGGACCAGGTCGCTATCTTCCGTCGGACCGGCACAACAGGGCGCTTCACCACCTACACAGGAAGTTGCACCTCGTTCCCGAGATGCTCATGTGGAGAGGCAGACCAGACTGTAGAACACATCCTACAGGACTGTAGGAATCTCCGTACCCTCGGAGACCCTGCACAACAAGCTGTACGGGCCAGTGAGTCTCTACAGAAGACACCAATTTTATATCAAGAGCTGTCTCCAAGTGTGAAAGAGGCGAACGACAAAAAAAAAAAAAAAAAAAAATGTGATGCAAGAGAAAATTTTTCTATTTTCAGGCATCTTCTGCTTATGAGTCTTTTGTACTTTTTTATAGTCTCTTAGTTGCTAGGCAGTAATGATCTTAGTTTCATTTAAGTAAGAAGGTTATCATTCCTAATTTTTTTTTTCTTTAAGCTTTGAGTTCTATAGATAAGAGTAGGCAATCTCAAGATCATGATGCTAAGAGTGATATATGCTTCCAGATTTTAGTGGTTTGGTTTAATCCTAGTACAAGTGATGGTAGCAAAGGTTAAGAGAGGTTTTGAAGAGTTTTCTTCATTCCAGATAATTAGACTGATTGGCATAGTAGACTATACCGCATGGACAACTAAAAATGGATGTAGCAGTAAAACTACTTTGTCACTAGTAGTTTAATTCATTTAATAGTTAATTGTATCACTTTCAGGGCGAGTTGGCAACACTGCTTATTTCACTAGGTTGTGTCGGGGCTGCTCTTGACATCTATGAGCGCCTGCATTTGTGGGAAGATGCCATTTTATGTTACCAACAACTTGGAAAGAGAGAAAAGGTTGGTTTTTTAATCCTTTTTTCAATTTGTTTTACTTTATGATCTTTCTTTTATAACAAATAACAACAAATAGGAAATTAAAAGATCGCAGATAAAAAAGAAATTGATGTGCTGAAAGAAAAGGTTTAGCTTTAGTTTAAAGTTCATGCTTCTTGTTTAATGAAGTTTTCTTTGAATTTGTCAGCTTATATTGTTTCTGTTCTGTGGATAGGCAGAGTCTGTTATCCGTGAACAGCTTGCTGTAAAAGAAACTCCAAATCTGCTTTGTTTCCTTGGTGATGTGACTCGCGACTCATCACATTACCAGCGAGCTTGGGAACTGTCCAATCAGCGCAGTGCACGAGCAATGAGATGTCTTGGTTATGTACATTTCTCAGAAGAAAGAGTAAGCTGAAAATGCCAGGGCACATTGTGTAGCAAGCATTGGTCTTAATTTATAGATGGGAAAAGTTTTGGGTAGTTATGTCTTGACCCATAGCTATTTGCTTCTTCTTATACAAATCTGATGAACATTTTATATAATATTATATACTTTTAAAATTATTTCAGTAATGCTTAGTGAGATAGCAATTTTTGATGGATGCACAATTATCCTTTAAGTTAGGAAGAAACAAATGGATTTAATTGTTGTATTTTTTTATGCATGCTTACTGATAGATCAATTTCATTTTGTTGTGGGTAAGTTAAATTATGTCTGAATAGAGGAAATGTCACAGTGATCTATTTCTTGCTTTTTTTTCTTAACTTTTGTGTCATATAAAGCATCACACCACTGACATAGATGACAAATATTTTGTACTTTTTCAGTATGATGCTGCAGTGGAGTGTTTTGAGAAATCTCTTACCATCAACTCTTTACAGGTATATGTGTCTCTGTATATGTGTCTCCAGTGTGCGGAGTTCTTTTCTGTGAGTAATTATAAATTATTTCTGCAGGAATGAGGGTAAAATTAGTCTCATATGGAAATGTCCATTTTTTTGTATGTAAAGATTCCTGTGTGGTTCACATGTGGCTGCGCTTGCATGGCTGCTGAGAAATATGAGGACGCAGTAAGAGCGTTCCGGCGCTGCGTCAACATTGACTATGATGTAAGTAATATTAAGAGTAATTTTAGATTTTCAGTTATGGCATGAGACTTTTTTTTTTTTTTTTTATTTGAGAAGTTGAATGTTTGCATGGTCACAAAAGCATGCAAATATGCTGAGTCAAAGTTAAATCTTTTTGTTTTGAAACATAAGAGCACTGTTTAAAATATTTGTGAACTATAATGTCAGTAGAGAGATTTTGTGACAGATACAGATATGAAGTCCAGTTTATGAGGAACAATAATTTATTTCAGAATTTTGAGGCTTGGAGTAATTTGGCTACAGCCTATGCACGTCTGAAGAAAGTGTGAGTTAATTGATAATACAGTATATGGCAGTGTAGGGAATTTTAAGAAGCTTGTCTTTCTGGTATGTTATTTTCTTTTCTAACATTATTGTTGATACAATTATTCTAATATCTATAACTTTACATGAAAATTAAAACTGCACTTACTTTTACTTCCATTTCTGATTTACACTGTACTAACATAGAACATCTTATGTACTAACATGCCATGTTCCCATTTTTCTGTTTTTGTACTTATAAAGAAATGGAAGAAAGGCAATGAAATTGTTTCTGTTGAGATAACTCAAATGAAGCTAATTTTTATTTCTTCTGTATTTTTCTATTTTTCCTTAACCCACTTAGTGCAATGCTTTGTTGGGAAGTACAGGGAAGGCGATTTTTATTATTTTTATTGCAAGTTCAAGTTTTCTTCTTTCCAAAAATGTATAGGTTTCTTGTTCTAATGTTTACCTCAGAGCAGTAATAATAAAAAACAAACTTCACCCACTGTCGCCTTCACAGTCTTCAGTTATAAGCCAGTCATTGTAATGTTATATTTTTATGTGGCTTCTAAGAGGGTTAATAGTGATCAAGGGTTATTGTGGAGCCCTAAGTGGCCAGAAAGGCTAACCGCACTGACATTTGCTTGGTTAAAGAGTAGATGTAGCCACTATGTTCCTAATAGTCAGGTCATCTGGTACACATTGAAAAAAGAGAATTTACTAGGAAATGTTCATTTTTTAAATTTTATTTAGGGACAAGGCATTTCTTACTGTAAAGATGCTATCAAGTGCAGCTACGAGAACTGGAGGCTGTGGGAGAACTGTCTGCTGGTGTGTATTTTGGTTTTTATTTTTAGCTTTTTTTAACTCACATTTGCTGAAATCTAGGTGGACAGAAATGTATGCAAAAAATCTCAGATGTATGAAAAAATTTGCAGTTTGCCACAGACTGTGGGGAGTTTGAAGAAGCCATCAGGGCTTATCACCGCCTTTTGGACCTCAAGGACAAGTGGATAGATGTACAGGTGAGTTCTTAGTTTAGATGTAGTTTTTCTCAGTTCATTGGTCCACAGTGAGGTGGGGGCAGCTGGCATGATGGCATGACATGGTCCCAACTGGAAAGGGACGCCCAGAACCGGATCCGATGGCGTGGTGTAGTTGCAGCCCTATGCTCCACTGGGGGAGAATAGGAACAAGAAGACCATTTCCAGCTGTACCTCGTTCATAGAGATCTTTGCTTTGCTGCTGCTGTTGACCATAACTTTGCTCTTTTCAGTGCTGGTCTCCATTCCATAAGTGTTTGAACTGTCTGTCGGTTTGTAGATGAGGTCTTGCAGTTCTTTGTTGGTACCTGCTAACAGGTCTATGTCATCTGCAAGGCGTAGTTTGCAGATCGTTCTTCCACCAATTGAGATAGAAGTATGATGCTCTCTAAGAATATATGAAACAGCACTGGTGTTAGGGGACATCCTTCACATTCGCCTACTGTGGTGCGAATGTAGGTTCCTATTTGGTTGTTCAGCAGTTTTGTACTTGTTGAGCTATTGTACAACTCATAGATGACTTGAACAAGGCCTTCTTCAATGTTGAATTTTCGCATCACATGCCATAGCCACGTGCCAGATTCTGTCAAATTCCCTTTTAAAGTCAATGAAGTTGTAGTAGAAATTCCTCTGATGCTGAAGATGCTTTTCTATAAGAATGTGACAGCTGAAGGTCTGCTCAATGGGTTTTTTTCTGTATGGTCTGAAGCCATCCTGTTCTTCTGCTAGCAGCTTTCTTGCAGTGGATCTGATATGGTTCTTTATGACCTTCAGCGTGACTTTGCTTGTGTGGGTGATAAGGCTTATAGTTCTGTAGTTCTGGCACTGTTTGCTGTTTCCTTTTTTTTCGGAGGGGATTTGATAAGTGACTGCATCCATTCTTTGGGCATTCCCAGACTCTTTGGCACAGGACAGTCAGGGCCTTTGTAGTTTGTAGGATGGCTACATCACATTCACTAGATTCAGTGTGACAAATTTTCCTCCAATTGTGGCCTTGAAGATTTCTGCAACATTTGGGTCTTTTAGCTTCTCCAAATCAAAGCAAATTATGGTTGGGGAGGGTGTATTTGAGAGTCACTTCACTTCAGCTTCAGTTTTGTTAGAACAAGGTAATGGTCACTACCTATGTTAGTGCCTGGGTACGTCCTTGTCTTGGCCTTGTTGATGCTGGATTTGAAACATCTCGGCAGCGGGATATAGTTGATCTGATTATGGCTCAGTCTGTCAGGTAAGTGCTACCTTGATTTCTTGGGGGTGTAAGGTGTTGGCTAAAGTGAGTCTCTGGCTCTGCACAAATTCTAGAAATCTGATGCTCCTGTGGTTGGTTTTGCCAAGGCCAAATTTGCCCACCATTCCTGCCCATTGCTGGTAGGCGTCTGGGCTGACCTTGGCATTCCAGTCACCGAGTATGAGGATATCCTTTTTCAGAACTGTCTTCACAACCTTATCTAGTTGTTGGTAAAACTCTTCCACTTCATTGTCTTCATGCATGGAAACTGGAGCATATACTCGGACAAAGGTGACATTGAGGCTTGTCTTGGGACATGTATGGAGATGAACCTGCTGGATATGGGTGTACAACTGAAGACAGCTCTGGCCACCTTGCTGTGCATGAGTTTGTGGCCATCGTCCATTGTTGTTTCCCCAAATCCTGTCCATCTGATCTCTGCCAGTCCCAGTGTCCAACCAGTACAATTTCAGCTAGTGGGTAAGCTGTTGAACTTTGCCACACTGGTGTAACATGCGTTTGTTACATGTGCCAACGGATGTTCCCTCTCTCAGTTTGATTTCTGCTTTGGTTTCTGTGTTGGTTTCAGTAGCACACTTCTCGCTGACTTCACGCTGGAGCCTGCTGATAGGTAGCACTGTCGTTGTTGATTGGGCCTTGACTGATCTGGCAAGTTGTCTCTTTTGTGACATGTATAAATGGTCCTAAGGCGCTGGGCCCTGGCCAGTACTTTTATCATGGAAAGTTTTCGTCTGCTAATGCCGTGCTAGCATAAACTATTAATTATCAATTTTTAATAACATCCCTTTGGGTGAGAATCAGCTGCGTTGATAGAATCAATGATTGACAGAATTGTCTATAGTCTTGTGCACCATAACAATAGTCCAGCATGAGAAAATTTGTGTCATCCTCAGCAAGGGCCCATTCTCCTATAACTATGGCCCAGTGATGGTCAGTTAAACAGGCCCAGTGTGATTGTCATTTACAGTGGTCAATGTAATTGACCAACATCATGCAGGGCCACTGTAACTGACCATCACTGGGCCAGCATGTTTTAGTTAGTGATCATGTGGTGGTCCATTACTTCCCCTGTATGATGGTCAGTTACTTCCCTGTATGACGGCAGGTGTTGGGGATACTAGTCAGGGCAGTGGTGGAGAACATTAATGATAACAGCGGAAGACCAGCAGCAAGGCTTCATGGAAAACTAATGGAACTTTTTGGCCGCATCACAGCCAAGGTGAGAGATTTCAGTCTGTGAGTTGTTTTATGGTGTCTGGAGCTTTGCTTTTCACATCAAAGATTTTCAGGATTTTTTTTTTTTTTGGGTGGGGGGAATAATGCATTGTAACTATATTAATTTTTTCTTTAAAGATTAAAGAATCTTGGCAGAGTATAGCAACACAATGTCAATTGAGCATGAGTCAATTTTTACTGCATTTTTATCTTTATACAGGTCACAAACAATGCAAAAATTTGGCGATTGTATGCAGAGCTGGTCAGAACAGACTCTGCAGATCACAAATGTGATATTGAAAAAGTAAATATTTTCATTTTTTTCCTTCTCAGCACATCACATCATGTTTCAAAAACTCATTAAACAATCAATAGATATATTTTCAATAGATCTTAACAATATTGTATTTCAGTTGAGAGGCTTTGGTCTCTTCGGAGTTCTTTACAGTAATTGTTATAGTTGACCTTAGTGTTACATTTTCTTGGTGTTTTCTTTTGTACCCTGCTTTTAAAGATGTGTTTTGTACTGCAGTGCTTGCAGCTTTTTCAAAAGTCTCACAGATGTTTGATGCAGGAGTCGGGATGGGAAAAAGATGAGAAAAAATGTAAAGATGTGGCTGAACAGTCCAAACAGCTGGCAGAAGGTTTGGCATCAGGCTACTTCATCCTTCCTATCTAATCTGTGGGCCATTTTAATCATGTATCTGTGTGCAGTTGTAATCATCATGTACATGTGTACCCCTTTTACATTTCTTTGGTGGGGTTTCTTCCTGATAAGCAGGTTTAGAAAAGTACTTTGATCTTGCTGAAAACACCTTTCAGCATAAAAGAAAGAAAAGAAAAAACTAAGGCTAAGAATGTTAGGAGAAACATTCTGTCATCGAGCATTCTCATGTAAAATTTGTAGGCGTACTTTTTATTTTTTACTGATTTCTTTATTCCCAAAAGAACATGTTAGTAGGACATCCAGAGCATGTTTTTAGAATGTTATGTGTTATGTCGTCAATAATATGTTAATTGATCTTTTACAAGGTGCACATTGAGAGACATTGTAAAATGCTTCATGTGAATATCAACCTTAGCAGAAGAAAGATGTATGCATGAAGTGTATTTCTTCACTTTGACGCCATTCCTGCTGCACCCTTTGCCTTTCTCCCCTTAGAAATCATTTTATTATTATTGCTGTTGTAATCTTTCTCATCTTCTCGTATATCACTATTCTCACCACAACCTCATCTCTCATGTCTGCAGTGTACCTGACAAGTGTTGGCCAGGCATGCAACACTGTGCAGGCCACCCCTCTTCTGTCATCTGCTAAATTCATGCTGAAAGGTGTTGTCAGCAAGATCAAAGTAAGTACCTTTCTAATCTTGCTCGTCAGGAAGAATTTTGCTTTTATTTTAAAGAAGAGGAGCAGTGTAGTGGTCTGTAGGAAGAAAAAAAACTGATAGTGTAAAATTGTTGGAAAGTCTACCAGAATGCAAACTTTTTTTCTTTAAGCATCTAGGCTGAGCTCAATAAATAATACCATTTCCCAAATGTAAGTGAATAAACATAGGTCAGTCCCTGACTTTGTAGATGTACAGAATTGCACTTATGTCCTCAGTGCTACAGCCAGTGGGAGTGCTGTGATCATATGTTGCAGAGGCATTTGTGATGTCTTAATTTAGATTTTTTTTTTTTTTGCAAGGTGGTCTTTGCAGTGTTGCATCTCTAGAAATCTTTCAACTATTGGGGAGTGGTATCTTACACTGACTCCCACCAAGTCATTGGAAACAATTTTGCAATCTGGTTGACTTTTCAAAAGATGGGAAAGAATGGATTTGTAACTTCATCATAACCTTTGCTGCTGGAGAGCTAGTTAAGTTGAAGATCTGCTTGACAAAGATTTAAGGCTGGGTTTTATAATTAACTGAGAAAGCAGAGTGGCTAGAGCACCAGTGTCTGAACCTAGACCATAACATAACAATAACAATAACAACCAACTTCATTAGTCCCAATGGGCAATTTAAATGGGAGGTGTGCTCTGTTCCAATATATATTTTATATATATATAAAAAAAAATAATTCCCATACACATCACACGCGCACACACTGCTGACAGTTCATCTGTGATTGAGTAGCTGGACTGGCACGGCATAGCGTTTACCCGAACTTAATAAAACAAATGTTCAGGTATTGACAGAATGTGGGAAGCTTTCCTAACTAGTTGTTGATCACAGAAGGAAGTCAAATCCCTCTGTTTGATACCAATTATCTTGGAACAGATGTGAACAATGCTATCAAACTATTCCTATCATGGACAGATAGATTACGAAACATGTGTGTTGATAACCCTCTGGTGCAGTGAACTATCTCCAGTCGACCTGGCCTTCAGGAATAGAGAGTGCTGGGATGGTGAGACAGAGGAGATGAGCACTGCCCTTATGAAAATTGGACTCCTAACACCTCACTCCTCAACAGCCATGGGGATGATCATTGACTTTTATAACTAACTGCATACCCTTTCTTCACATAAACACATAGTATGTCTGTAAATAATCTTGATTTATTTTTTTTCAGCAACAATACATAGATCCAGTGAGTGGATTCATTCCAGAAGACATGGTCAGTGTGTGTCAAAGTTTGGAGGATGAACTGCAAACAGTGATTTCCAAGTTGGAGGAGTTAAAGTCATCATGATATGCACGTGAGAAGCTAAACTCTGAGATTACAATCTGAGCTACCCATCAGAGGAAAGAAGGAAACAAAGGAGAAGAAAACAGATCATCATGAAAAGCAAAGGGATCAGAATTTAGACAGAAGTTGCTTGAATAGAAGACACCTTCCAATGTGACAGTTGCTGTGAGATGTACATGGAATTATCACAATTACGAAAATAAATTTGAAGTTTATTCTTCTACTCTGTTCTGATATGCAGCTATGATTTGTTTTTGTACTCAGCCAAACATTAGAATTTATTTTTTCACATTTGAATGGAGAAATTTTAGTAATACAAAATATAGCATTCCGTCGTGACTGTTAATTTAAAATCTTATTTAAAACAGAGACATATATGAGCGCTAATATTGTCTAAAAGCAAAAAATATCTTACGAGATGGCAATATTGTTTTATTATCACTGTCACAGCTGAATTTGTACTTGCACAGTCACAAACTTGTACACAAAATTGGTTTCATCTATGCAAGGGCAGACACTGGTGTAGAATGTGACTTATCTTCACCCTGCCTCCCACCACCACCAGCTCTGTTATTTGCCACAATTATGTGCTTGAATCTCTTCCTGATGATCCGGGTCTGGACCTGGAAGTTGTTGTCCTCGGGTCATGTCTGTCGAAGAATAAAGGAGGATGCGGCACAGGACTTGTGTCAATCTGGTCACCAAGATTGTGCAACACCAAAGGAGCCATCGAGAGTGACTGTTCACAATTGGAGCCTGAAAGTCTGGAGAAGCTACTGCTAAGCAGAGGACTGGCTGACAAATCATTGTACACCATTTCTAGTGAGCTGTTTGGCTTGAGAACTGGTACGACTATTGCGGTAAGTCATTGGATCGTTGTTGGCACTCATGAGGGGTTGGCCTTGGGGTGTGTTGACCAGAAATCTGCTGACACTTATATCTGGCAGACTGAAGGGACTTTCCCGGCCAATTAACTGTTGTGAATAGCTGTGGAGAACACTAGTTTGGCGAGGACTTGTGGAGTGCATGCTGGTCTCCGAGTATGACTGGTGAGCAGAAAAACCAACATTTTTTAAAGGCTTCCGGGGGCTCCACCTGCCTTCATCACCACCTGCATCAGTTACCTCTAGTGTCTGCTCTGCAATGGCCTTCCATGTATCAGCTTTGATTATCTGCCCTTCTCCATCTGAACAGAGGGATATTTAGAATACATATCACTGCATTCACATGCAACAAGTATCAAGATCAAAGCATCAATATTTAAAAGCAGAACAATTATGTACAAAGAAAGGGGGACGCCACACAAGCTGGAGCTTTGCCACAACAAAATCACATCAGTTTGCTTGTGTAAAGATGCAATTTATAATTATTTTGAGAGAGCTTCAAGTCATGAAAGAAGTCAGTTTCCTGAAGTAAACTTGGGGATCTCATGAAACATCCTGTCTATTTGCCTCCAGATAAAGGCAGACAATACTTACTCTGTGCACTTTTGCTGTCATCATCTTGCAAATCTAGAAGATGAGTGGATAAGGGGAAGTGAGCCTCTGACAAGAGCTTCTGCAGGACATCATCGCTTAGGTGTGGAGGGTTCTCAAGAAGACGGGCACGTGCTGATTCCAAGGACCTAGAATGACAATTCTGTCAGATTGTACTTTATGGCTCATCTATGGAATCTGGTCCCAGAGGGCAGTTGAGTAAGTCTTGAGTAAGTGTTTAGAGATTTGGGTACTTTTGGCTTAACTTCCATAAAATCATACATTAATGTAAAATATTTAGACATGAAAACTGCCTAGGCCTGGTACATAGTATGAATAAGTACTGTTTTTGTTTACGTATAGTGTTTCAATAAGAGTATGATTAAGTACTGTTTACTCAGTGTCTCAATAAGAAGATGATCAAGTATTGTCTTCATTTACCCATACTGTGGCAGCCATCTGATCAGCCCCGTAACATGAGTGAGTTTCTATTTCAGCTTTGAAATCAATAACAACATTGGCAATGGCATATAATGTTTACTTGTAAGTATAGTCTGATTTTAAACTGGCTAAAGATACTGAGGTCTGTTACTTGCTTATATCCCGAGAGATGTTTGGCCTAACCTTCTGCCAATGTTGCTGAAAAAGGAATATAAATAATTTATTTTGTTAGGCCTTTCATTGCTGTAATGTTAGATCTTTGAGATCAGTTGTGTCTGATTAACCCACTTAATAATATACAAGTACTGTCTTGCAGTCTCCCCTCAAAATTAGGTCTCCTCAATAAGAGAAAATGACAAATCCCAAAACAGCACATGCACAAGCAGATGATACTCATACTAATGTTTCTAGCAGACAAGACCATCTCCAGATGATGCTTCTACTAACAACAATTTTTCTACCCTCTCTTGCAGCAGACAATGCACTTCTATGCTCACACAAAACAGATGCTTGACATGACTAAATGTCAGTAAAGTCTTGCAGCAGACAATACTCTGTTATTTTCACATAAAACAGTTGCTTGATGTAACTAAATGTCAATAAAGTCTTGCATCACAAATCTGAAGTTTTTCTGTCAGCCAATCACTGCCCAACCCCTCTTCCTATGCATGCTCCACACTCAGGTTGACTGGGAACGAGGGTTGGTTACCTGCTCCATGACATAATCCCTTTGAAGACTGGTACAGGTCAAGGGACTGTAGTAAATTAAATTTAATGGAAACCCTGAGTCATCCATCAAACAATATCTTTCTTTGTCTGCATCTCAGGTTTTTAATAAAAGATTTAAATGCTTGGTCACTTCATCCAGAAATAAGCTTCTTACCAGGAGCAGTAAAAAATAATTTTGACTGACAGACATGACACACCCTAGGATCTAGTTAAGGCATAATGCTTCCAATATTTGAGTTATGAATGAACACTTTGTAACATATCTTCTTGATAGTTTTAAATATGGTTCATGCAGGAAAATCAAATTAACAATACAACTACATATATCAGCCTTCTGATATCACAGGAAAAAAACCCTATCAGTCAACTTCTTTCCTGACCTTTCAGAGTTCATGCTGTCAGGTGTATCTGGGGGAAATGTGCTGGAAAGTGACCTGGCACACTGGTCCAACAGACTGTCCAGCTGTTCATCTGTCAGGGCAGGACTCTCCATCTAAATGGGTATTAGCTGATTAATACCAGGAAATATTTGGTTGGTGCATGCTTAACTTGTCACTAAAATGATGAGATATTGTGAGCAATTTCTTTAGTGTTGCTAAATTACACACTACCACATCAAAAGATAACCTTTTTGTATTATAGCAGGGGAAACAGCTAAATCAGGGGTGCCCAACCTACGGCCTGCTCATTTTAACCAGACAGCATAATTTCATTTTCAACGTCATGATTCTGACTGAACCACCTTGTTCTGGCCCGAAAGATTTTATATCATGTTCATTGCAGCCCTCGGGCAAGAAAAGGTTGGGCACCACTGAGCTCAATTCAGAGAGATGCTTATGAAAACAATGAAGATGGTCTGAAACGTAACAAGACATGTAAGAATAAAGTATGACTACAAAAATGCTGAAAAAGGGTTCTTTCTGCTTCTTTAGGTAAAATTTAGAAGCACTGGAACATCAAAGTTTTGATTTGTAAAATATATTAAAAGGATGAAAAAAAGTATTTAAAAACATTTTTGAAAAAAAAGCAATTGAAAAAAATATGGCCTTACCCTTTAGCTATTATATTCTTACTTTCCTGCCATTATCCCTGTGTTCTTTTATTGAGGAAAAGAGGGCAGCTAAAGAGAGTTACAGACAGGGCCGCCGAGAGTCAGCACTGGGCCCGGGCAGATGACCTCTCTGGGCCCCTTGTGATTGTAATCGTAAATTATTTTCCCAGAATATGATATGCTTACAATTTGATTGTCAATATCCACATTTCATTCAGTAACAATATAGACTGCAAGCATTAGGACAAGTGCACTAGGATTTACATCACTACTTGAGCATTCAGTTGTTTACACCTGAGTGGTTAGCAAGTGAGGAAAACTGATTTAAAGGACAAAAGTTGTAGTACTCAGCTCCATAGAAAAAAATCCCTAGAGTGAGGAATGTTACTCCAACATTTCTTTAAAAGAAAAGGAAAAAAGGAAAAAATCCACTGACCAAGGCCGAACCCCCTTCACAGCCATGGACCAGGGTACACCAGACCCCCAGTCCCCCACTCTCGTCAGGCCTAGTTACAGACCCCTAATTCAGTACTTATACATGACTTCTCCTGTGACTATTCTTTCATTATGCATTAAAATCTGGTAAGTTCTGGGGTTAGGCAAACTTTCATTCTGTCCCCAGCTTGCACACACACAGAAATTCCAGACTATTTTTCTCCATCTGCAGCTTAACTGCTATCATCCTGAGATAAAATCCTGACAGTTCACTCGTGTTACAAAACTGATGTTTCAGTTTGTTGATCCTTTAAGCAACTAGATCAATTATTTTCAAGTTAAATCGCGATGTGCGTGTGTGTTTGAAAAAGAGCAGCTCTCAAAGGCAAAATGCAGCCCAAATATCTTCAGAAACTGATTTAAGTTGTCTACTCTAAACATAAAATTAAATCCAAATGAAATTTCTGACTAAAAAAAAAAATCCCCAACATTCCAACTTGCATTCTTAATCTCTATCTCCCAGAGCATTTCACTTCTTTAAGTTCTATTATCCTAGCTTGTTTTTATCTCGGATGAATCATTTACCATGCAGCATATTGGGTGAGTGATACCTGTATTTCTTCTGGCAAATGGAATGCTGCCAATTGTTCTTCTATCCTTTTGAGCTTAGCTTGTAGCTCACGTTCTTCTTTAGTCTCCACAAGGACACGCTCTCCATACAACTCAAAATCAGCATTCATCTGTGCATCAACTCGAACGAAAAGGCGTTGCTATGGTGACACCAATGCAGGTACATGTGAGCAGGAAAAGAATAGATGACAGTGAACCAGTTAAAACAGAAGTAATAAAATACAGAGTGCAAAAATGGTTTCAGCAGAGAAACTAAATCAAAACAGTGACAATGAAACAGTAGTAAAACTACACGGAGAGTCTTTGTTCTAGTGTATCTGCTGCTCCCCTTGCCGTCCATAGGACATGTCATCAAGGCAATACACACACACATGTACAATGTAAACATTTTTACAAAGACCATGAAAGTTAAGCAAAATCCTATGCAGATGTTTTGTTTTAATATTAGATTCATTTACATATATGTTGTTACAGTTAAGATCTATATTACTATAAATGAAATAATACATAAAGCACATCACTGCATAAGGTGCTTCCAAGAAACAATATGGTGATCACCCTTTGCAACAGAAGATATTCAACGATTGCTCGAATATCAGGAAATTTTTTAAATAAGAAAATACTAAAGCAAAAGAAAGCAAGCAAGGACAATGTACATCTGAGAACTAACTTGTGGCACTGTACTGAGCACACTGTTAGAGATAGAGCGGAACTCTTCTTCAGGAAGTAAACACTGCAGACGCTGGTCAATGGTGGTCAGTGTTTGAAGCTCATTGTCTGTTGGCACAAATCCCTCTCCAGGTTGAAGCATCATTTGAAAATGATTCTCATCGACTTTTATCTTTGAAAAAAAAAAAAAACATTTAAATGGATAAACTTACTATACATAAATGCAGTGACTATATTTCGTCAAGCCTTAGGTAATAACAACAAAGCAGGGAAAACATTCTTGAAGTGTTCAGTGTTGTGATTTGGGTGAAGACTGAACATTTAGTTCTTCTTCTTGTTCCTATTCGCCCCCAGTGGAGCATAGGGCCGCAGAAGACTGAACATCATGCATGAGTTATTCCACTAAATGTATGCATAGCTGTGGGTATTATTAAAGTATGTGTGCTGTGTGCAGAAGTGTCTTTTACAAAATGTAAATAGTAACTGAGAAACAGTTTTTAAATGACTATATTATATGCTTATATGCTTTTGAAAGTTTATTATAAACAAAATCTCCTATGGGATTAAATAGTAACTTGAGAATGAAAATACATTTGTTTAGAAAGCACACAAGAACCTGTCTACATCCTGTTGTATGAATGGCAATGCCTTGGGAAGGCAGCCATGTAAACAGTGCGTGCAGAGAAAGAACACATCCGAGAATGAACCAGCAAATAAACAGAGCCACAGCAAAACACTACATGCTAATTTGCTTTGTCATAGATGTATATTGCACATGCTTGAGTGATTCATGTGCTTGGAAAGAATGGAAAAGCATATTTATATATTGCTTTTGGTTTTAGATATTGTGTGAAATTATATCAAGTATTTTAGCTTTAATTTGGAAATAAAAGCTAAAATTTATATTTGTAAATGAGTAAAAATAACAGAAAACTTTAGACAGACTTGAAAATTTCATTGAAATAAACCAGTGGAAAGAATACTTGCCTGGGTGTCAAGGCCCTCTTCAGGTATGTCAGGCAAAGACTCAATGTCTGTCAGCAGCTCCTTAAGTCGCTTCTTCTCATCATCAGTCATGGCCACAGTATCTTTAGCATTAGCTGCAAGCTGTTTGATACATACATCAATAAAATCAAGCTCAGGCACCTGAAGAAAGTTAAAAATATCTAACTAAACTCCAGCCTAAATTTTTATTTCTGCTCTACTTTCAGTCCTCCTGTCCTAACCGTCAAGCCCCAGCCTGACAGTGCAGATTCCATGTCATCAGGACTGATCGCTTCAAGTTTCACCACACTTTTGAATCAAATATTAATTAAATTAAAATCAACTTTATACCAGGCATTTATTCCACTGTTAGTATCAAAACAAGTAAGCAAAGGAATGAGTTGTCTCATACACTAGTTATCCAAAATTAGCTTGGCACAATGGCTAAAGAGTTGATTGTAATGTGTACTGTGCTTATTATAAAGTAAAAATCTAATAACAATGAAAAATCAATCATTAACATGACCTCATATACTAAAAGCGGTCACTTATCGCAAGTTGCTCATGCAATTTCAAATCTGTCTCGCCGCAGACAATAACAGCACCTCTTTGTTCCTCTTGATGAAGTTCTTCCTCTTCTTTGTATATTTCTTTGTAGACCCATTTTCCTGCCGACTGTCTGCAGTGTTAGTGTCATTTGAGGCAGCTGATGATTTCTCACTATCTAAATGGTAATAAAAATGATTATAATGACACTTAAAATAATATGTAAGATAATAAAATAATTTAATAAGTAATAATAAGAATTGACCAACCGTGAATATATAACACAGGAACACTCACGCATACAATATGGTCAAATTTACACATGTGCAGCTGTGCACATGCACATACATACATATATACACATGGATCTATTTGTACTCGAACCCATTCTGGCACAAAAATAGACACATGATACTAAATTTTAAAGCAAAAAGGGATAATAAATGCACACATGCTCTCACACACATTCTGGTAAAAAAAATAAATACATAATACAAGCCATATTTTGAAGATAAAATGGATCATGAACTATGTAAAACATTAAAATGGCCAATAAAAAGTACCACAATATGAAATAGATATACGAAGAGCAGCATAAAAAATGTTGAAGAAATATATGCCAAAAAAAAAAGAAGCAATGCAGCTGTTAAAAAAATGACAAGTTTGGTGTTGCCTAGCTAGGCTACAGAAAAACTGTAGGTTACAAGTATTACACGTACTGTTGGTTGATGACTGGCCAGTGTTACTTAGCCTAGCTTTCAACTCATCTTCCTTAACCTGTGTCTGGAAAACTGGTGTCACAGGTGGCAGATTTGTATCAACACCTGGCACAAGAAAATATGTAATAATGCAGTAAGAATACACTGATGAGTAAGGCAGTATTTGACAATCAAATGATTTTTCTGTTGCAGACAAAGCAAGGTTACATAAATGATGGTGATGCTTCAAAGCTGTCTTGCTGAAGTATTGAACTTTAAAAAAGTAGAAAGAAAGGTGGTTAAAGGCTTATTGCATGGGACCAGTAAGTGAGAAAAAAAAACCCTTCTACTTTTCATATATCATTTTCTATGCACAGTGAACCACTTATACAGTCCATAAGATTCATGTACTGTTTGCTAAGCACTGTGAAACACAGTTTGTTGGTTTCATATGGCATTTTCTAGGCACAGTGAACCACTTACAGTTCATGTTGCCGTGTAACCAATGTATCCAAGACTATAGGACTTTAACATTTGCATGAAAGATCAGTTGAAACTTAATGACTATGATATTTGTAGACATTTAGAATTGCCTGATGAGAAGATGTTGCCAAGTTAGTTTAATACAACCCTGAACATTTGTAATAGATAATAATTTTAACATTTTGTGGAATTATACTGAAGTCTAAGCAAAGTGCAGGCATAGCTACATTAATATTGGGTAATCCTATTTAATGTACTTTAGGTTATCAAGGTTCATCTTGGGGAAGGGTGAGGGTTAGATTTTTAAGACCTCACTTATAACTGTGGTGCTTTTTCCTCATTTAGAACCAAAATCGAATCATCATTTCATTCACTCAGTTTAAACTTGGGGTTTGTGGAACATTCCACATACCTCACTTTACTGGATTTGGGGTTGCTTTTGAAGCGTGTTCTGACCTGTCAATATCTGTTGGGCATTTCATGCAAATACATAGAATTAGCGGTTTTGGGGTCTCATTCTCTTCAAATGGATGAAATAGCAGCAAAATATCCATACACCTATGGATGATTATGGTGCTGATAATGTGACAACAGGAGAAAAACAGTGCTGAGCAGTGTTGATAGTGACACAGGCAAGCTAACATTCTCCAAACATTAATTGAGAAAAAAGCATTTATAGCTGAGAAGATACCAATGGTGACCAGAATATAGCACATTGTGTCCATGAAGTGCTCTTGATGGTACATGAAAAACAGAAAAGCCTCCATTTGCTGGTTGAGAAACAAATCAGGAAAATAAACTGTCAGCACAAGAACACTCAGAGTTTGGAGGTATAATCTGTTTCATGCTATTGGAGAGGTTTGCTCAAAACTGAGTGTAGCTTTCAATGTGTGAGATGCAAAACAAAAAAGGGATTTTTCCGAAACATACCTTGATTCTCACTTGTCACTACCTCTGTTTCAGATGAAAAGCAAAACAGGAGGATGTGTTGTTGAAAAAAATTGCTTTGTAAGATACAAGTAAAAAGAGGGAAAAAAACTAACTTGCCCTATATAAGTTTTTCGTCACATATATCTACGTCAGATTTGAAGCCATCTTGTTTTTGATATTGCTTCTGTGACACAAATGAAAACTTTTACTTCAAAGCGTTACATGTTTGCTCGCACATGATTCTCATAGGGCTATTCTTGTTCAAGCATTTATGTTTGCGCAAGACATGGACATAACTGTAAAGAAAAATGATCATTTGTATTTATACCCAGTGGGGATCAGTCATTAGACTGTAAAGTTGCATAATGCTGTATGTATGTGTATCTATACAAAAGTAACTGTTAAAGCATTAAATCCTTGCTTCTGCTGTGGGAGATATTGCTACAACATATATATATATACAATGTATATACAATGTACAATGTATATATATCCCTCCCTGACACACACACACACATGTAAAAGAGGAGATGAGTGTTACTTGACCAGTCTCACCACAATAATAAACCATGGGTTTCAGGTGCTTTTACTCTCCTGCCAGTTGATGGTTCTGGCTAAGGCAAAAGGTATAAAAGAGAAATCCTTAAACTGCTGAGGTGATGCTCCAACCTCTACATCTCTCTCTCAGAATGCCCTTGTCCCTTTCTGCTTCTCCCTCTTATTCCTCCTACCCTGAATATTCTTGAATCAACCTTTTTGCTACTGTGGCCCCCTCTCCCGACAAAGAGGTTGCAAGGTCACTGGACATGCCTCTGGCGAAACCGGGGAGATGAGTCATTGGCTAGGAATAACTTGGTGGAGGAAAGGGGGTTGCCGTACATCGGAGCCTCATTAGGCGGCACATATGTGCGAGCCTGTGTATGTGTGTATCACCAGCTACCCTCTACCACACACACATACATGCACAAAGACATAAATATGAAAATCAAAGAGCTTCAATTTTAAAATCTTCACCTTCGTTATGGCTGGCAGGCAATGCAAGGGTGATAAACTTGTCAGTGTTGGCTTTAATGTCTTTTTGAATAGGGCCCTTGGACTGAAGCTCTACAAGTTCACAACGGATGCTGAAATAAAAATGGAACATCATGAACAGAAGTGAAAGCAACTATAAGTCTTTACGTCACAGCATGAGCATTGCATCATTTAACCATTCAGTAACACAGTGCACTTCCTTATTTTTTAATTGTTATGTGTACTTTGCGAAGTAGGTAGTTTTATGTAAACTTATTACTATACTACTGTCACAAAAGTACACTTAGTTTTGAATTGTAATGAAACAAATATGGCAATTTAAATTTGAAATTCACAGTACAGAGGAATTTTAGGCCTTGGTGGTTCACTGTATTTTTTACTTTAGAAAAGTGGTCTGCGGTCCCAAATACTTTGAGAACCACTGTTATAGGTACCTTGAGAATATCGAAAGAAAGGTAGTAGCACAGAAAGGAACAATTAAGAGCCTGTCAGCTTACAAAGGAAGAGCAAATCTCACCCCTACTGGTTACTCTAACCATAATCTATATAGAGGAGTAGCATGAACCAGCCTCAAAACCCACAAATGAAGCTAAAATAGAACTGTATAGGAGTATAGATACACTGGTCAAGCCTGGTGCACCAAGCAATAAAAAAAGAACAAAACTGAAAACATTATTGAAAATAGAAAACAGAAATAATAAGCAATATTAGACTCAGAAATAAGATGAACTAAAAGAATGAGAATAGTGATCAAGTTTCTTTTGGTTCCCTCTCTCCCAGGCAATCAACATGTGAATAGCTCACATGGTCTGGGGCTGCTACTTAAACTTCCTTAACAAACTGTTCAATGACTGGCTCAAAACTGCAACTTAAGAACATTGTAAACAGTATCTGACACAGATGAAGATAAAACAGCAACAGAGTTGGGCTTCTGGCGTATCAACACAATCTTATTGGTGAAGTCAGCAAATTTCTGTGGGAGTTCTTGTTCATGAAACATTGATGGGAGTGGTTTTTCCAAGTAAATTGTTGTGAGTATTAATTAATAAATTTGATATAACAACATATCAAAAAAAAATCCCAAACTAGAAATAGAAACAGAGTCACACAATGATTTGGTAACAAGCAACAAACGCAGACTTGACAAACCTTCTGGACTCAACAAATGGAAGAGGGCATCATTAAAGCGACACAACAACATATGGCAGGACCCTACCCCTTATATCCACCCTAATCCCTCCCTTTTCCTCCCATATACCCCAGATACCCATTCTTCCTAAAGCATGAAATCACCTAGTGGTGGAAGTACTTTTATCACCAAACAACAACAAAAAAAGAGATCCATGCAATCTGAAGAGAAAATCATGAAGGTTACTAAAAACAATCAATAATTTTTTTCTCTTTGTTACAAATCTTTCGTCTTTTACATTAAAAATATTTTGTCATATATTTTCACATACTTTTAAATCATTAGCAAGTCTTGTAAGGATTCAAAATGAGTTACCGACTAGCAAAAAAAAAAAGTTAACTTTACCGTTGCTCAAGAATAATCCTCTCACGCTTGACCTTTTGCTCTTGTTTCATACGCTTCTCAAGAATCCTGTCAAGTTTTCGCATTTTGATGAAAGCATCACGAAGCTCTGGTTCCATGTCAGCAAGGTCTGGATACTTGTCTATCTCATTCCCTGCTGGTAAAGGCAAACACCCGACCTCAATTGCTCTGGTTTTGTGCTCATAGGCAGCCAGCTCCTCCTTCATCTCAGCTCTGACCTACAAACCATGATCATGACCTTGACTTTATTGCCATGTCACCCCAGTTTATGATATTGTCATTATTGCATTGCACCCCAATTTTCCTCCTGGGAATCTCGCTAAGAATAGTTATCTTACAGAAGCTGTAACACTGAATGGAAAGTGAGATACATTTATTTTCTAGGACAATTATTGATAACAGATGAAGTTGAGACCAAGCACTTAAGCAAATTTCACCATTGTTTTGATCTCATCTTTTATGTCCTTCAGCAGCTCTTTTTCCTCATCACTGTCCACACTGTAAGGGTCATCAGCTTCAGCTGCAATGAAAAAAATGTTGTAAATGGAAATGTCACACTTCCTGCAGTATGGGCATAACTGTAATAGTCTCATTGGTGATTATCATGTGCACAATGATAATAATAATGCTGGCAATGCCACCACTGTGTATCACCTGCATTATAACTATAAAATGAAAATATTAATATATTACTACTCTTAGAACTCACAAATAATGGTTACATTATCAGTAACAAGTCATCCCTACATAAGCAAAGAGTGATGTCACTGTCTTTATATACTATGATTATTATTATTACATGTTACATAACATAAGCAAATAATGATTACATTTTTGGGAGTACGTTTATAGGTCTTTACCTGAATTCTTTCAGGTGTTCAATGCTTACATTATGAAACTTAATATTTTCTTTTATATCAGAAACAAAGTGAGATAGACCTGAATGTATAATGCATATCTGAAGAGCAGCTGGTTGATTCATATCAAGAATAAATCAAAATCAGACAAATATTCTGTACCAAAAATGCTTAAACAAAAGCTTACATGTCGCAATTTACAAAAAGCTGATCACATGCTGAAGATATAAACTTTCTTAACATAATTTTGAAATCTTGACATCAAATTTTGAAGCAAGAAGCAAATGTGTCCAAAAAGCATATAAAATAATTCTTCTGCTATTAAAATACATGATGTATTATATACAAAATTTAGAAAAATAACCTTTGATAGAAGTAAATAAATGTTACTCACAAACAGGCACAAGTGCATTAGAAGAGTGTTCTGCAGTATCATCAGCACATTTTCCAGACAACATGACTTGAGGCATACTCAAATCATTAACCCTACTATGTTTTGCGAGGTCAAGTCCTCCATCCTCGTCCTCTTCCAGTGTAACATCACTCTCAAAATCATCTTCAGACTCATCAAATTCATCTTCTTCATCACCATCTTTATCGGAGTAGTTCAAGTCATCCAAGCTCATCTCAAATTCCTGCTCCTCCTGATTACATAAATCCAGAATAAAAACATGATTTGAAAGTGAAAGTGAAAATTATAGAAAGTTTTGGGAAGTATGAAGAAAGAAATTATATAGTTGGAAATAATAATAAAACATGAAAGAATGGAGTGTAATATAGTTTAATACCTGTTTATATTTATCTTGTTTCAAAAACTCACTATTATGGAACGTATATTTACAATTTTTTTGTTAATGAGGAGAATTATATAATTTCCAAAACTTACCTCTGAAATACTCGTCACTGAATCAGCCACAGATTCACACATCATTTTTCCTCCTTTGATAAATCCTGTGGTGATTTGTTCGAACGCTCTTTTACTACAAAGAGCTATAAATTAAAAATATCAAAGATAAAATTTAAATTATAATGTAATTCAGTATCGGCCGATAAATAAAAAAGAATATGCTCGAAAAAAGTGTCCGGCTACTTTTAACTGACATATTGTTCGGCATAAGAGTATGGGATGTAAACAACTATGACAGTATGGATAATTATCTTGAGAACTCTACAACAATTTCATGTTAAATGTTCTCAATATGTACAGAGGTAGTGTAAGACAGGAAGCAGCTATGTTGACACAATTGCCATGGCAATAATTACCACCCTGCAACTGAAATGCTGCAAATAAAATATAAATATTGCAAATCAAAATTATCTAAAGTACCTGATTTAATACACTGGTATGAAATAAATTAGTTCTGATTATAATGTAAAGAAAACGAAAACAATGTTTTCTAGCAGTTAAAATGTTTAGGTTTGAGCATTTCACTTCCTGTATTGAACCGGAAGCAGTCGTCTGGCGCGTGTAGGTCCTGTATTGTGGGGACAGCGCCAGATTTTGAATTGTCTAAATACACCTTTGAAATTTCGCTGATGAATAGATGTAGTGAGGCTTAACCGCTTGCAACAAAATATTGTAACTGGGTCTGTTGAGAAGTGAAATTGTTCTTCCTTCTATCATGAAGCGCATGTCCGCATTTGCTGTCTTTGCGAGCAAATCAAGCGCCGAGAAGAAGGTAAAATTTTCACGTGGTTTGTATATTAAAAAAAAAAAAAAAAATCACAACCACTTTACTGTTTACCGTGGTTTTATAATAATTGCAAAGAATATAGCTTGCTGATATTTTTCAGAAGTACTGCTTCAGCTAATGCAGTCCTCTCTTATTCAGTGCACAATTAACAGTAATGTGCACCATATTTTTTATCGTAACGATCGATGTAGTAATAGAAAAAAAAAAATTAGAAGAGATTACCTCGTCAGTTGAACGTTTAAAGACGAATCCACACAAACACACAGGTGATCCATTCATCTTTTGGTCTTAGGACGATTTGACATTTTAATCTTGGGACGAAATAGGCCTACCTGGGATGAAATGGGCATAGCTGGGACAAATTGACTTTTGCTCTGGGGTGAAATGACCGGCCCTCGAAGGAAAAAAAAATGGGAAACAGTTTTCTAGCATAGTACTTTTTTCCTTAGTGTTTTATGTCTTTCCATTATATTGTTAACAGGGTAAACCTTCTGCAAGTCCAGCACTTTCCATTGAGGATGGTGTTAAAATAAAGCGAGCTGAAAGCACACCCACAATGGGCAAGCGAAAGAAACTATTGGTGAGAGGCCACCAAAACATTCACATCATAGAGGAAATTTTCAGGATATTTGTGTAAATGTGCAGGTGCATGCAAGAAATCAAACTAAAAAAGTGTCACACTGTTGTGAGAATGTGTGTGACCTGAATTTTTTCTTGAGGCTTTAGATTTTTTTAAATGTGACTTTTGTGATGACCAGCCTCTCTCATTGGTGGTGGAATTGGTTGCAGTTTTAGTTGACTCATGCATGGTCTAATTGTTAAATGGCTTGGTACTTAGGATGTATCTGTGTGTGTGAGAGAAAGAGGGTGGCGGGATATTGTTTTTGCAAGAGTGCATACAGAAACATGTTCTTTGATTTTTAACACGAGCTTATTTTTAAGGTAGGAGTCTGCATGTCTTTTCACAAACAAAAACTGCATTTTTTATCTTAATTTTTTAGAAGGCATTGCGAAACAGCGTACGAGGCTCAGGACATAAGTCTCGGCCTCAAACACCTAAAGAAAAAGACTCTGTGTCCTTGACACTTGCCAGCAGCATGCAAGGTAAAACAAAAGTGCTTTTATTCCCCTTTCGAGCTTTCTGTGCCTCTTCTTTTGAAGTAATATTTGCTAATTAAAGTAGATTGTTGGTTATTCATTTTATTTTTATATATATATATGAAATGGATAACAATATTTTGAATGTATCTTCTGTATTTCTTCAACCTGTTAAACTATTTTTTTTCTACTTAGGGAAACAAGTCTTAAAGCCTCCGGTAGATTATCAGCGGAAACCTAAAATTCCTGTCCGACAAACATCTACACTTATTCAGCCCAAGAAAGTTATTTCTCATGATGCTGTTGTTGGATCAGCAAGAAAATCCATGAGCCCTGTCATTAAAAAGGTATCAACTGCAGAAGAGAGAGGCAATATGAGTTTACCTGGTCTGTTAAAAACTACTGCAGAAGCTAATTCAGAAAAGATTGTCAAGGCAGTAAAAAGTCCTAAAGTCCCTACGCAGAATGCTAATGGTCTTAGCAAGAGTCCTAAGGGAGACAATCTTTCATTGTCTGGTAAAAGAAGGAAGTCACCTGGAGGAAAATCTTATTGTCACGTGACAGATGATGTCTCCATTAGCAAAAAAATGAGAGTGACTAGAGATTTTGAAAGTTCATTAGAAATTGTTGGGAGACCTAAGAGCCAGAAAAGTTCTGGACTTGCACAGGCATTGGAAGGTGGAGATGCAGCGAAGCCCAAGATTAAGAGAAGATCATCAGGGTCCAGTTACCTGGATATGGAAAAAGTACCAAACAATGAGGTAAGCACGGATGTTAGAAACTCATTTCCTTGTACTTTATGTTGAATGTCAACAATTATTATTATATTCTTTTTGGTCGGGATGATGCCAACAGCATGAAGAGGATGGGATGTTTTAGTTTATTCCTTTTTGCTCCTTTGAGGAGCATAGGGCCACAACAACACCTCGCCTGTGGACCCTATATAGGGCAGCCCCTCGTTCAGTTGGGCCCATGTGGTTCCAGTGTCCTTTGCCTCACTTTCTACTGTATAAGTATTTTTCCAAGTCTGCTTTGGTCTCTCAACTCTCCTCTTCCCCTGAGGTTCCAGTCAAGTGTCTGCCTGGCAATGGTGTCAGCTGCTTTGAGCAGGGTGTGTCCTATCCAGCCCCATTTGTGCTTTTTGATGTCTTGGCTAGCGGCATTCTGGTTAGTTCTTTTCCACAGGCTGCTGCTGGAGATCTTTTCAGGCCATCTTACTCCCAGATTATGGCATAGGCATTGGTTGGTAAAAGTCTGGAGCTTGTTGTTGATGGCGTTTGCCACTCTCCAGGGTTCAGAACCATACAGTAGGACTGCATTTACATTGATGTTGAAGATGCAGGTCTTATTGTGGAAGCATAATGCTCGGGAGTTCAAGATGGGGCGTAGGCTGTTGAAAGCATGTCTGGCCTTGTTGATTCGGCTTTTGATGTCATCATCCGCTCCATGATCCTTGTTGACAATGCTTCCTAGATACGTGAAGCGGTCTGTTTCAAGGATGTTCTCTCCTTGAAGCTCGATTGGGAGTTCCTGCTTGTTATTCTCATCACTTTGGTCTTCTTTCTGTTGACCTTTAAGCCAGTCTTGTCTGCTTCCTCTGCTAGCTTACTCAGTGTGGTTTGTACATGTTGTTGCTGATGAGATAGGAGACTAATGTCATCTGCAAAGTCCAGGTCCTCTAGCTGTTTGGTGAAGGTTCACTGGATACTGGTGTTGTCGTCTTGGGTTGCCTTGCACATAATCCAGTCTATGACCATCAGGAAGATTGTTGGTGATAATATGCAACCCTGTCTTACGCCGGTCTTCACTTTAAAAGGTTTAGTGAGTTTAGGATGTGTGTAGAATGACATTAAAAGTAGAGAAACAAAATTTGGATTGTAGTTTAGATAAGAATGCATGAACTCTGTATACCGTAAAATAGTTTCTTATGAAAAAATAGTTTACAAATTAAAAACTGTATAAACCTTACTTTCTATTTTAAAAAAAACCCCAATAATTGGGCCAGTTCTAAGACATGAAGACTAAATTATATTAATACATGTACCACCAAAATAATGATTACTCAGGGTGATACAAGAAATTTTCCAACATCAAAAGAACAGCCTGCGTGTCGGCCAAAGAGGATGCCAAATGTGTTTGACAGCAATGCTGAGGCAACCCGAATGTTTGAGTGCCTGATTCACCCAGTAACACCGGACAGATTTTTCAGGTTAATGGAATTTTTCAATAGCTTATAAGTTACTGATGGCGTTTGTGATACAGAATCTCCTGTATACTTTCAGTGGATTCCACAACAATCCTTCTGTATTGCAAATTAAAGAAATGTCTAACACAGGAAAGTATCATACTTAAACCTATGTGAGTATCTATACAAAATATACAGGAGTAGGGCTTGTTTTCATTTTCTTAAATCTAAAAATCACGTGGTTTATAAAGATCTGTAACCACATAGTTTATAAAGACCTTTAAGCACATTTTTACAAAAATTTGTAAAGATTTTATATTTTATTAAATCATCTGGCATTTTTTTTTTCGTTTATCAACAGGGAACTGTGGGAAAAGAAACCATTGTTAGTAAAACGCCACACGCCAGACTACAACAGCGCATGGTTCAGTACAAAAGAGTTAGATCGAATTCTTCGACAGGTAAGCATCCACAGTAGTATTGCAGTGAAATTATACACCAGCTTTGCAGGGCCATGAATATCATATATGAGACTGCAGGGGTGTGGGGACTTTTGTACCAATGCCACTGTGAAGCTGGCTCTGTGATTATTTATGATTCCAGCAATACCAATCTTCATGTTAGTGACCATTGCTAAACATTGCACCAGTGTTACATTTGCAAAAGTGCGCCAAGACTCTGTGATCATATTATGGCAGTGTTTAATTCAGTTCAAAAGCTGCTTGACCTAATAGTAGAACACATGAGGTATTATGTGATTTCTCTATAGATTTCTTTAAATATCCAGTGTGAAGAAATTGTATGACGTTGACTGGAGCACATACTGGAATTTTGTTTATGGTTTTGCAGGAAAACATCCATTTTGGAGTAAATTTAGATATTACATCCTATAGAGATGACAAACGAGAAACTCACAATCCAGATGGAAGAGCCTATGCTCCTGTTGTGTGGGACTTCTATCAGGTGTGACATCTTTTTTTTACAATCCTTAGTTTTTTTTCCCTTTATATGTGGTTAGTAAAAAGCTTATTGTGAGAAAATAGAAGACTGGTCACTAAGTGTAAGGCTCCATTCTCATATTGGTATGAACACTTCCCCTCCTCCCAGTCTCATTTTTCTCTATTCTCGGTTTTGAGCTAACAGTATTTTTGAGCATTATGTCAGATTATGCAGTTGCAGAGATGTTAACATAGTTTTTGATGTTTTGTAAGCATATTGGTGTTTGGTATTTTAATATGCTTGATGACAGAGAGGATGTTCTGTTCGACTTTTGAACCCACAAACCTACAGCCGCAATGTCTGGAAAATCTTATCAGTTCTTCAGGACTACTTTAACTGCAGTGTTGGAGCAAATGTGTGAGTTAGTTCACAGCACTTTCAATAGGCCTATCTATAACCCTTCAAACCTCAGCTGCAAAGCAAATCCTTTGGTTAATAGCAGTTAATAACTCAGGAATTTAGCAAACTAATGGAATTATGAATTTCATCATATGGTGTCCTCGTTCTGTTCTTTCATTTTCCTGTAAATTGTGTGTGGTTGTGAGCGAGAGACATTGACATAAACACCTGTAATTTAGTTGATTTTTGCTTTTTTTTTTTTTAATTAACGTGTGTGTATTAAATACTTGTTTTCCTAAGAAAAGCATTAATTAATGTGTTTAAGTTTTTATTTGGTTTTAGCTATCTTACTCCTCCTGGAACTCAAGGCTTTGCTCCTCACTATGATGATATTGAAGCTTTTGTGATACAGCTAGAGGGGAAAAAGCACTGGAAACTATACAACCCCAGGTTACTATTACCTAATAATAATAGTTAATAATTATACTTAAATAAACATTCCATGTCTGTGTAATTTTTATTCAGACTTTTCAGGTCTGAGATATGTCTTGTAGTGGATATAAAAGTCTTGCTGGTTTTGATGTTACTATGATTTTGGCTGGAAAGTTCTCTCACAGTTTGAAGTTCTTAATGTTTGTCTGCCCTTAGATGGTATCTGTCACTTCTCTCCCTCCACCCCTTCATCTTTTTTTCCTTTCGAACATTGTGCTGTGAACTCAGTTTTGACCTTACCTGATCATTCTGCAGTCTTGTCAAACCACATAATGCCGAGTAGATATCTGTATATCAAGTTTTTTCGCCTCTCCCCATCTGTTTCTGATTGCTATTTGCACACTTTACACAGATCTGATGCAGAAACCTTGCCAAGATTTTCAAGTGGTAAGTTAAAAAAAATAATACTTTTAAAATAAGTGTTGATTAACATGCATACATGGCATGATAATAAGTACAGATGGAAATAAAGTAACTGTGATGATGTCAATAGTGAATATGCGCATTCTGATACTGAAAGCATCTGATGGAAAGGTACCTTAGAATACATTACTGACCCACTAAAATGCTTAACAGGTGTCCAACAGAATACTAAATGGCTGACAATATCCTTTGCTACCAGTTTTGAAAATCTCAGTGTAGCTAAAGCATACATTTGCAGGAAACTTTTCCCAGAATGAAATGGCTAATCCCATACTGAACGTGGTCCTAGAGGCTGGAGACCTTCTGTACTTCCCCAGAGGCACCATCCACCAGGTAGGACAATATCTTCAACAGTTAACATTTTTAATGTTTTTCTTATCACACTGAGCTAGACAAATCCTATGAATATTTGTATCTACCAAAAAATAATTAAATTCAAAAATGTTCTGCTTAGCCTAAGTGATTATGTACTTTTCTAAAAGAATTATGCAGACCGCCTAAAAATTATGCACATGTAATTATCTGATTGATAATCAAAAATATTTTGCTTATTGCATGGCGCCAGGCATCAGCCAGTGAAGATGAGCACTCTCTGCACATCACGTTCTCTTGTTATCAGCGCAACACCTGGGGAGACCTGCTTGAACAGGTAGCTTCCTTGCTCTTGATGTTTGTTACATATCTGTCATCTAAACTTTGTGCTGATTGAACAGGTTTTTTGTAACTGACATTCCTTATTTATCTTAGCATCCTCCAGATGACCCAACTATTATGAGATTTGGGGGCTACAACTGATCTGTAACCAAACAAATTATTGTCCCTGCACACCAGGGGTACAGGCCCCGGTGAACCCAACCGATTTCGCCCAGGGCTGCTTAGCCAAAGGATCTGGGTTGATTGGTAAACATCAATGTCTGACTTGCATCCTTCTCAGGATTCATTCATCTGGGAATGTATTTTTTTTTTAGGGCAACTGGTCAATTCTACCATTTACTGATTTAACCTCATCCCTTTGATCACTGAATGCAGAAATTACTTTTCAGTGTAGTGACTCATTCGTTTGTTTGTTGTATGTACACAAAATGAAATGAAGCCTGACACAGAGATTTGCCTCATTTGTGATAGATTCGTCCTGCAAGTTTGAGATGAGGGATTTGTGCACTTGGTGACCTGCTGTTTTTGATAAAGAATTAGCTGCTTCATGTTACCCTGAGCATTCTTCTGGATGCAATAACCCAGTGCATCTGCAAGACCGAATGAGGGCTTAGAGGCTTTATTTGTGCAGGTCTCAGGATTGACCCAGCTTTTCCTCCCTCTTTGACCAGACCTAAAACACTTGTCCTTCTCTATCACAATCATTAAGGATGCTTATGAACAGTTGTCATCTTCAGCAGGTGGAGGTGGCTAGCCTACCATTCCATCGGAATGTGACACTGACACAACCCCTGTTGTGTTGCATTCTAAATCGGACTTTGGTGTGTTCTACCTGTGTAATTTGTTCACCCTTCGCTTCTACTGCAAAGGGAAAGGACAATAAGATTGCTAAACTCTTTTGTAGTGCTTATTATAGAAATGTAGGGTGGAAACACCCGAGTTCACTGGGGCTGGTAACCCCACTCTCATAAAGAAATTATTTAATTAGCAGTTGTAGCCCCTAAGCTCCTAATAGGTTATTTGGTAAATATCGAAAAAAAGTGAAAAAAAAAGGGTTAGAAGATGGACTATCATTTTTATTAGAAGGAAAATTTAATTAGTCAAGTTTTTTTCTTGCAAAAATGTCCCTTTGAAATCCTCAAGCATTTTGTTATTTCACAGTTGGTGCCCCAGGCTGTACAGCTAGCTATTGAAGAGAATGTGGAATTTAGAAGAGGTCTTCCAAGAGATTACAATCGCTATATGGGCATTGCACACAGTGAAAAGGTTTGTACTCATATACAGGCACACACCTACATGCGTCTGTGCCTATAGATGTTGGCTTGTGTATGTAAGTGCACAATTTTGCATGCCAGTCATACATATTAATTATGTAATAATATTTGAGAAAGACCTAATTCATGATGCTCTGATTTACAACACTCTTTTCCATAATGCTCAGGTCTTGAGATGATTGAAGGCCTTGTTTGTTGCTGAAATGTCCAGCAGTTTTCCTTTTAGATAACCTTTGTACTTTGTCAGTAGCGAAGTCACCTTCTAAACATGTCATTTGTATTACACAAATTTTTCTTTCAAACAGGATAGTGCAGATAGAAAGCAGTTTATCAAGACAGTGGAGGAGCTTGTGAAGTCCATCGTGAAGCATCTTCCTGTGGATGCAGCATGTGACCAGCTGAGCAAGGCTTCCTTGATCAGTGCTCTGCCACCAGCAATTTCAGAGCGTAAGCCTTTTGTGATTTTTTTGTACCAATTTGTCCCTGTTACTTTTCTTTTTGCGTTTGTGAATACTTTTAGGACACATCATTGAGTATGCTTTGTTCCTCCTCTTTTTGGATCATACTATTTGTGTAGCATTTTGTTAAACTATAAAAATTTGTGCAGACTGCATTTGAGAGAACATCACAGACCCAGAGACACTGTTTCTGACAGGCGTATTTACATTGCTACATTCTTAGCATGGCTGTATGCATTACTACAAACCCATATGAAGAAAAAGATTGTTTCTTGTATGGCAGGAAAAAATAAGGTGATTTTCTAGTAATTTGTTTTGAACAGAAGAGAAAGCTTGCAGTGTACATGGTGCAGGGGAGTACTGGAGTACACAGGAAGGACAGGTGAGAGGGGTGGTGGAGCTGGAGCCTGACACAGAGATTCGCCTCATCCGCGGCAACATCCTCAGGTATGATGCAGGTGGAGCATTATGGAGTGAGAAGTCCTACACTGAATTTATGCTGCTTTTGATCTTGCATATCGGGATTCAAACTTGACTGGCTTCTACTTCTGAGTCTAAAGATTATTAGGAATGAACTGGGGACTAGCAAAGGAATTATGTCACCAGCACACAATTTGGCTAATTAAGACATAGCATGCTCATGATAATAGCTGCTACTCTAAGAAATGAAATAAACATTCAGTTGTAAAAGGCTTTAGTAACTATTTTACTTCCTCTGTTCTTTAGTTATTATTAGAGTTATGTCATAGGTTAAGAACTATTTCTCCAACTACATTTTCACAGCCATGTGTTTCGGCGTTTTTTTCCCTTAACAGAATTGTATCTGAGGAGGATGAAGTCCGAATTTATCATAGTTTGGAGAACAGCCGAACTCGTGAAGATACCCCACGATACATTGTCATATCATCAGAGGTAGCCATGCCTTTGTTTGTCTGTAGGAGCCACTTTTAACATGAGCGAATTGCCATCCATCTGTAGCTTAAAGCTTAAATTCACTGCATCCTACAGACATGCTTGTGTGCAGGTCAACTGGCGCACACATTTACTTGTGCCATATTTTAAAAAAAAATTCCATGATAATGTTTAGTAAGATGGGGAAGCATCCAACCAAATGTTAGATTAGTATTTGATTTGTAGACCACTTTTGGCTAGTTTCTTCTAGAATTCACTGTGAACTTTGACCATTCTCATGCTTGAAAAGTTTATGGGTTTTGTATTTGGTAAAAAAAAAAAAATCCCGATGATATTGCAGATCACAGTAATTGTGCACAGCAAGCCTGATGATAGTAAAACATTTCAAAAGAAATTTAAAAAATATTTTTTCACTTATCAGCAAATTGAGTGATTTTAATGTCCATACACTTAAGGTGGTGAGTCAACTGTAATGTTTTACAACTATGCTTTGCTTACTTGGATGAAATAATGTTTGCTTTCCACTTCAGAGTGCACCTGCAGTAGAGTGCCTAATTGATGCATACCCAGAATACATCACCATTGATAGTCTGCCATTGGCCTCAGTAACAGACAAGGCAAGTTCAATGCAACAGACTTGTTTTTAGCCATTTGTTTGAATTTGTGAATAAAGGTATTCTTGTGTTTGAAATATTTTTTAGCTGATTTTATATTGTAGGTAAGTGCAATTTTAAAAGTCAAAAAATCATTTCTTTTCTTCAAAATTGTGAAATTTTGGAATGTCATGAGCATTATTTTTTGTTTCAACAGGTAGAGATTGCCACAACTCTGTATGACAAGGGCATGTTGATGACCTCCCATCCTCTGCCTACCACATATGATGAAGGAGATAATGATTCTGAAGAAGAGTTTGAAGAGGATGGAATTTTTTCATGACAGTCTTCCAGAAGATGCAGTGTTTTGAAGAGTAGCCTGTAGCAAGGATTCTATGTTTGTGGGTAAATGAAAAGCAATGCAATTGAACGTTTAGAACAGAAGTGATGGCAGGAAGTACAATGTGTTCAAATATTTTTACCTATTAACTTATGATAAAGACAACCATCACTGACACACGGTTTTGAAGAGCCTTTTAAAAAAATATTTAAATGATGTGATTTGCAAGAGAAGTAATTTTAAATTTTTCTTGTCCTAAATTCAAAGGAAAGATGGTAATCATGGAACATAGAGCTCCTGTCATGCAAGTTGGTTATGAGGCAGAAATAAAAAAACAAGTACACATGATCAAAGTGCTAAGCAATGACATATTTTATTAGTATATATATTAGACATTAAATATTACTGTTGTCATTGTCGGCTGTTGGAATATAGATCCATGTCAAATTGAGTAACCACCGTCTTGAACATGGCTCTTGACCAACTGAGCCATTGCCAACAAAATATGTGATTGGTTTAATATTTAGCTTCTTAATGGAAGTAATTTATAGTAAAACGCTCACTGTGGTTGTGAAGGAGCAAAGTGTGTGGTTAACATGCAAAATAATCTTTAATGAAATGTTTAACAAATTTTGTATATGAAAATCTTAACTGCTGGCTTGATGTTTTATGAATAGAGTGTAGAATTCAAGATGACTTTGTATAACAATTGTTTTATATTGCTAGGTGTAGCAAGTGATATACAGAGTGTATTTTTAGCAAACACATTTCAGTTGCTGATATAAACTAAACAAGATACCAATTGTTTGGATACTTCCGCATATTAAGTTGCATATATTTTGGAATTTGGCCTTGTAAAATATCCCTGCTTCTAGTCAGTTGTAGTTGCTTAAAAATTACTTTTCCGTTGTGTATATATATTATAAAATGACAATATAGATATATATATATACAGATCCAAGTTTACTTGTCAAGTGTGAAAATGCAGGACATTAACCACAGGCAAAAATTAGATGTGCATACTGTATGGGGTCAGATAAACCATGATGAGGGTTGCTGAGACTTCTGCCAAGGTTTTGGAGCAACAAGAGTGAGAGCGAATCAACAAAATGAAAATGAGAGATGTCTGTTGTTCTGTGTGGTAGTCACCCTGGGCTTTGTGTTTCACATGCACAGAAGAAAGTGGGACTAATGAGAAAGTGGCATTGTGGATCCAAAACCAGTTTCACAAAAGCATGTTTTTGTTTTTTTTGATGCATACAGATTTGAAAGTTATGAAACAAATGAGAATTTCAAGACCAGAAGTTGCTGATTAGTTTTTAATTTGTGAGAACTCCTTTCTGCATGGTTCATGCTTGCAAGAGAGCTTTTATTGCCAGTAGAAAACTTTTTGCATTCCTAGCCCCTCAGTTCTGACTCCTAGACCTCTAGGTGCCTTAAATAATAGCCAAGGAAATGGTTGTGGTTGTTAAAAAAAAACCTGGTTAAAAAGACTAAGTAACTTTTAAAAACTGTTAGTGACCCTTTCAAAGTCAGATGAGACAATTATAGCTTATTTATTTAATGATTTTACGTTTTACTCCCATTATTAGTATTTCTTGAATCATTGTTTACCAAAAAATCTCGCATTTTGTCTGTATAAAAGGCAAACTATTTCTGAATTCAGGAATTAAAAAAATCTATTGTCTTAAAATAATATACACATTTTTATACAATTTTGGTATTTTTAGGCAGATGATTCCATGCACTATAGTAGTAGCAGCTTTTAGCAATCTTATCTGTAAGAGATTTGTACAAGATATTTGGTTCCTGGTTTTATGCACATCCACAGGTACAAGATGACTTTATTTTTTTTTTTTTTTTGGGTCTGGTTATTTTGATGTTCATGTAATGTGAATTTTTTTTGTGTGTGGCTTAGTCCAAACACTTTTTTAGCAGTTGTTACACCTAAACCACAAGAATAAACATGGCATCTTCAAAGTCTTTTGTTATGAACATCTTGTGTTATCCTATGGACCTGAAGTAAATGTATAAAATTCGTCCCAAGACCGAAAAGTCAAATTGTATGCCAAGCACAAAAGATTAATTGACCACCAATTACACAAGTAGCTATGAACATAAAATATTACCAAAAGAGCCATACGTTGTTTGAAAAATATAGATGTGCAAGCTCAGCTGCCTATTTTAAACAACCATGCGAAGAAGTTTAGCTACCATTTAAATAAAAATGGTCGCTTGGCAAGACGCATGCATAGAACTATCTTATGATGGCGAACATGATTTTTATCTTTAAACAATCTTTTAAGATTTTGTCATTTCACTGACTTTTTTGGTGCCTATTATTATTACATGTAGAGACATCTCTGATTGGGCCTGGGGCGATCTAACTTTAAGGTCTTGGGACGAATTAACTGAGGCTGTGGGGAGATGTGACTGGGACGAAATAACCAGTTCCCTTCTCAGCTCATGTTAGGATGTCTGGTTTCCTAGCTGTCATGACTAACGGTGTCACTATCATTATCAACATTACTGTGCCGCCACATTACTGGAAGAGGAAGGTTTCAGCTTCCTGTATCAGACTGAATCATGGCCATTTACATTCCAAAAATAAAATGTTGAATGCAAATATATTCAAATGCTAAAGAATATTCAATGCTTTTACATAAGAAAACGAGTCCCACATGACTGGGTTTCTTAGTCTGTTGGCACGTTGCTAGTCGTCTGAATTTAAATTTAGTTATTCTTCTCATGTTCATTATTTATACTACTGGCACCTTTGAGTAGTGCCTTGTTACTATTGCTTCAAGTCTTCCTTTTTTTATGAAAACCTCCAATAGCTGTGCCCCCTCCCTCTTTCATCTCTTCCACCTCCCGACCACCACCCCCTCCTTTGATTTTGTAGTTTGCAGACCGTGCTACTATATTTGCTGTTCTGTTTTCTCAAAGACATTGAGCTAACTACCACTTGAAAAAAAGTACTTTATATGATTATCATTATCATAATTAACATTAATTTAAGCCAAAAGGAGGGGTTATCTTTGGTTATACCTCATGTTACAAAAGCTGATTAGTGCCGGGAGCTGTTTCAACAACTGAGAGTAGAAAGGAAATTCTGTTTTCTCAGACTTGTCAAGGATGTCTGATGGCCTTATCTGGCAGTGGATGGTTGTGATTTAGCTACTCTTTAAAATGACATTTGAACACTCCCCACAGCCTTGAACTATTTGCTGGGGCTCAGTATGCTGTATGAGTTTTCAACTGATATCAGCACGGCGCACCCACATTAACACACTTTTGCTTTGGTCATGGCGGACACAAGCTGCTCGCCTTTTTCATTTCCCGAAAAATGTGAATTAGTCTGGAGTTGGACAAACAGCCGGAACTATTGAGGAGAGCTGGCAGATATCCACTGGGCAGGTGAACTACATCAGTAGTGTGACTGCACACCAATAACATGCCGATTAGAAAGTCAAACATTGCTGTTTTGTGAAGGCTGTATTTCTAGTTTTCGTGTTCATTGATGTCGATTATGCCGTTGTGATCAGGATAAAATGGGATTAAGTTTTATTTCAGAAAGCATATATTATTTGTCCAACTACTTTTCTTTTAGGTTGCTCCTTTCCTCTAGAGAAAAACTGTTGACTGTCCCTAGAGTTAACTGTTGGCGGACATGTTTGCCTTAATTCGTTGCTCAGTTGTCTGGAATCCCCCCAGCCCCAATTTCAGCTAATTTGTTAAAAAGGTCGCTGAGGTCACACAACTTCCCCGAGAGTGAGAAATCCGTTAAGCTCAGGAACATATGACATTGTTATCTATGGATATCCTGTACTCGCTCCCAGTCAACAGGACATTACAAGTCACGGATGTTTATCTGCAACAGCAGCTGTATATGGTAAAAAAGATCGGATGGTTTCGAAAATAAGGACAACGGGGCAAGCGACCATCGCACGTGTGAAGGTCCTGTAACTGTCGCAACTGCAGGAGCACGGACGTTGTCAACAGTCAACAAAGCATCAACCGGAAGTGAGCTTGGGTAGAGACCATGTGAGCGTCAGAGAAGGGAGTAGGACCAACAAGCATGTAACGGTCTGGAACTGATGCTCAGTGTTCACTTCCAATTGGATTGTACTGGAGATGTTCCCAGTAATATCGCTGATTATTTATATCATAGCCTCTTGCCACTTGCTGAAGTCTCATGCCACCCTGACTTCCGTATACACTGGCGATACATGACATTGTGACTGACTATGTCACCTTTTAGAAATGTACACTCAGTGTCCCTTCGCTTGAGGGGAACAGGTCTCCGTAGTTCTGTTTTGATTTGTTGTGATTATAATGACATTGTGTTGATATACGTTTTTAATGGCATCCTCGGGATTGAGCCGGACTGTTTACTTGCCCACGGTCTTTTGTTTTCCATCTACTGAAGATACTGAAGTCTTCTTCAACTCACGCCACGACAGTTTCTTTGTACAAGCCTCACTGCGAGGATTTCTGACTAATAAAGCAAATAATTTCGTGGTCTCAATAGGCAAGGGTTTGGTTTATAGTGAAGTAAAGCATAAATGTACGGTAATTATATCGTGGACATCGAAGTTTCGTTAAAGTCCAACTTCGCGCTGCTCTTCCGGAAGTCTGGTGGTGGATTGCTCGCCGAGACTAACAGCAGAGAACTTCGCAAGAGGCTAAGCGTTGGTCTCGGCACAATAGTCATCAGTCCACCTATACATTCCGTGGATATGATGAATAAAATATACCACAGACCCACTTTATCCTTCTCATAACACCTTCTCTTTCTCTCTGTTTCTTCTTAAAAAAAAAAAGAGCCTTGTATAGCGTTTGCCCCACCTGCTCGTGGAGAAACACAGCCGAGATTGTGAGCAAGCACAATACTTTGTTACTGATTTGTCTGACATTACTTTTGTCTGTCTTTAGCCTCTTGTCACTCTTCAATCTATGAACATTACGCCATTTCCGATCGTTTCCATGGCAACCGATAGAGTGACATGTGCAGCAAAACCATTTTCTGAGCTTCCATTCAATGGCAGACTAGTTGATATAAAAATTAACCCTATCTTGTAGTTGTAAGACCTAATTTTTTTCCCCACAGGACTTGTTGGGCCTTAAAGCAAAGGACTGACTGTGTGATCTTCAACATTTTCAGAAGAAACCGTTAGGCAGACAAGACCGTAAGTCGACGAAGAATCCGAAAGTCGCAGAAGAAAACAAAAGTCAAACAACCCTGCACGGAAACGACGCAAGGAAAAAAGCAATGGCCTTCACAATGGAGACCAAAAACACAATAAACTAATAAAAATACAAAAATTGCGGAGAGCCGCCTCCCCAACAGCAGCTAGGCCAAGGGACGTCACTCCAGGTTTTACTTCTCGTTCTCGTGTTTATTCTTCCTTGTCCCATCCAAAGGTTGCTGATACAAGAATACCATCGTCACCTGGCTCGTGACATAGTGACCTCTCACCCGGACTAGCACCCGGCCATCAGCCACCACCGGTACACACCCTGACGTCACCAGGGGCCGTAGTCATCAAGTCGATACCCGGATGTCAACAGAGGGAACTCTAAGAAAAGTCTTGTTTCCGTAGTTTTTGAACCGTGTCCAGACCCCGCAGGTGTTGTTTTACCCCCGAAGAGGTAATTATACAGCAGTGCCACAGGTGTTGCAGGGCAAACAAATGTGAAGTAGTGTTCGCCGGCTGTGAACATCGCTTTGTAACCTCGGAAACAGGGCGCTTCTCCTTGAGTTCCCTTGTTTGCTCTGGGGACAGGACTTATTCTTGCTTCATAACCACGGCCCCAGAGCTCTGGGTGACTGTGTGCACAGATAGCAGGCTGACCATTGTGCAACCTCTCACCCTCGATTGTGACGGACCCCTTCCCACTTGCACCCCTCCCCACTGTTTATAGCGAGTGTAACGGCGGAGCTCACATGACCACGTGACCCAACGGAAATTGCGACACAACCAGCAGGTCTCACCACACATACACACAGTTATATAACTCGTGGTCTCACCATACATACTCACTCATACCAGAGAGGTGGTGAGTGCAGCAGTGCAGTAACTCACGTTGTCATGGCGACTCATCGACCGACACCGAGGACGACGGCTGTAGTGCTGATGCTGATGGTGGTGTGGGGCGCTGCAGTGCACGCTGTCGTCACACCGGGAGGGAAAATCCTGAACTTGCACGACCCCGTCAAGTACAAAGGTGAGGTGGCTGCCGACTGAGTATGGGGGTAACAGCAGAGTGGCTACAACATGTCAGATGTAGCAGGCATCCAGCGAGCCATCTTTTATTTACTGTTTACACAAAGGTGTTGACAACTTTCACCAAGCTGAATCCAGACTTGGAAAGTAAAAGAAATCTTGCATTGAATGCATAACTTATATTGCAAACTAGTGGAGGAATATTATGTTTCTAAAATATCCCTTTTATCCCAGCAATTCTAATGGCTTAGATAACGTTTAAATTTATTTATATTTGAATTAGAATATCATCTGTGCCTACAATAAAAGCATAAACCTAAAAACTTTGGCATCAACAGAATAAACCGCAGGATTTTCAACGGTTTAAGTTTACGCGATGAGAGGCAGTAACGACGAGAGAAGAGCGTTTGGTGTCCTGTACACGGATGGTAATCACGACTGGCAGTCGGTCACAGGCCCTCGCCATCAACGTCCGTGTTGTCTGCGTGACCTCCAGGTCAACACACGGAACTCCTGTCCCGGGTGTCCGGTCGCCTGACATCACTGTCATGACACAGACGGTGCCAGGGGGATGTGGGGCCTTGGGCAAATAGAACACTCATGTGAGTGCGGGGCCTTGGGTGGTCCCCACCCCACCCCTGGTCATGACACACTCAAACATCAACACCGTGTCGTTCTCCACGTTATCGCTGCGTCGTTGGGCGATAAAATACAAAGGGAGGGATCGCTTCAGCAAGCCTTTTCACTTGAGACACGACCAATGTACAGTGTATAGAGTTCATGTTAAACATTAAGCTGTGGTGGAGAATCTTTCTCGTGTTCATCCATCACCAAGTCTTCTCCTATCCGCCATGCAGCCAGTCTACAGACGTACCTAGAGAGTGAATACAACATGTGTTGCTATGAAGTCAAAAGTAGACATAACCGAGAGACACTAAAAGTCCATGTGTCAATGAGGGTCACCTCCCCACCATTTTTCCTAAGTGATTAAAAAAATAAATAAATAAAGCGATAGAAATGCGCAAGGGTAATATTGTTTAACGAGGGTTTAAAAATAACGGGACAGATATCCTGACTCAGAAGTCACTGATGTTTCCATTGAAATGCTGACCTGGTTTTCAAATGAAAGAATACTAACCTAAGAAAATTTCCGTCTGAAGGACCTTTCATACATGACGAGGAAAAAATCCCACCCCACCCTATCTTTTCACAGGTTCCGGGATTCACAAATTTCGACATCGTCTTAAATTGATTGTATTTTTCTGTCTCCGATAGATTGGTGTTTAAAGTGTTTGAGTCTTGGACATACATTTCATTCTGCATGACATTCATTTGCAGACTGCAGTCACCTGCTCAAGGCCGGCTACAACGTTAGCGGGACGCACGTGCTATGGATGAACGCCTCGGCCTCGTTTTTTGTGAGTGGGACGCACGTGGCACGTGACCACGTCACGCTGTGTAACGTGTGACTAACGCTTAGAGCCAAGAGAGAGAAAGATTTTTATTTTTAAAGATGTGCAGTTCTGTAAAACATGTTTTCCCTAGGACACCATGGCAGATGCAGATAACAGCTGGAAGTTCACACCTCGTCAAACAGACGTAACCCTCTCGTTGTGTCCTCTATGCGCGATGTTTACAAGAGAAGAAGTTCTATATATATATATAGGAATATAATTATTTCTTCCCATGTTATACCACTGTTCCATTCCACTACACCCCACCTTCACACATTATTTCTGTGACTTAAAAACGGAAGCGCATGTATATGTTACAAGATGTCTGCTATGGATGTCACGTGATGTTGACCGGTTTGTTGTCCTCAGATCGACTGCGAGTTCGTCGATGGTCAGGCCTACAACGTCATCCAGCGCCGGGTGGACAACGTCGTCGACTTCCGCCAGCCTTACAACGTGTACACTGTGGGCTTCGGACAGACCCAGGGTAGCTACTGGGCCGGTCTCAACTCCATCAACTACCTCACCTACACGGGTTAGTGATGCTGATACTGATTGCAAGATTCCTATAAACCGATGTAACCCTGAAGACACCCGACTAGCGAGAGCAGCTCACCCACGTGCAGTTCTCTCCGCCACGAGCTGGATTAACATTCAACTTCCGTCTTGGCGTTTGCATGGAACACTAAGCGTTTCCATCTTCGCCAGGAACTGTAATAAAATGGCGAATTGTAACTTTGTGCGGTTGCAGGGAACACCAAGCTGGTCATCTACATGCAGGACTGGTCGGGACACAACCAGAACGTCATGTACTCCTACTTCCGGGTGGACGGGTCGCAGTATCGCTACCAGATGCACGTGAGCGGCTTCAGCGGCAGCATACCCGACGACCTCAGCTACCATAACGGGATGGTGTTCGCCACCTACGACTACCCCGACACCTACAGCTGCGCCGTGCACATGGGCGCCGGGTGGTGGTACAACTACTGCGCCTACACACTGCTCAACGGCCGCTACTACTACGGGGGGAAGTACGTTCCCTCCACGGGCTTCTACGACGGAATCTTTTGGAAAAGTTGGCAAGGCTTCGACTACTCACTCAAGTTCGTGTCCATGCAACTAACCAGTGGCTGACCAGTGACTGAAGGACAGTTGCCACCCACCAAGAGGTCTATGGGTGGGGTGGGTGGGAGGGGTTCGATGCTTGCTTTGCTATAATTATTTTTACCGTTGGCAGAAGAAACCATTCGGCAGAATGTAGGATAGAAGCAGAAATCATGTCCAGCGGTTTGATGGGGTCGTTGTGGGTAGTACTTGTAGAGTGGGTAGTACTTGTGGAGTGGGTAGTACTTGTAGAGTGGGTAGTACTTGTATGGAGTAGGTACTGCACAAAAGGCACATTTAGTAATTCACAGTACTTGTATGAAGTGTAGACCTGCTCTCCAGTAGCCTTATAATCGGACATTGTACTGTGTGGCAGCGAGGAGACAGCTCCAGTCTATCATCAGACGCCGCATCATTCCAACACCAAGAACTGTGGGGAAGCCATGGACAGAAGCAGTATTATATTTCTGTAGTGTGTCAATCCCAGAGATGATTATTATTCTCATACCGCCGATATCCTACTCTGCCACATCAGCTCACTTTGCATGATCTTTGTGTTTTTATTTTATTTTGTAATGGGTGTAATATCTTAATAAAGGAATCTGAAGCTGCCAGAAAGACGAGGCTTTTTCTTTCATTTTTGTGCAAGATCGTAGCACAAACACAAACATGATCTCAGTCATTCTACCACACAATGATTAACACACCGATTTTTCCAAGTATGGTATGAATCATCTCGTGACATGGAGTAAAATGGAAACAGGAAAGATGATTTGACTCTTAAACGGAACTCGATAATAAAAATGATTTCTGACGATGACCAACTTTACTGATTATTGTGGACAATTATACTCGGGAAGTTTGTTCAGATACAAAAATAAAACAATAAAACAAGTGCCAGTCACAAGATAAAGATGACAAGATAAGTATACGGCTGTGCATCATAGAAAACTTACAAACAAATCTTCTATTTAGACCAATCGTAAGACACATCATCACACTGACAACTCATCTCTGGCTGATTGGCTGGATAGCTGGACGGCTGAGGGAAGTCAGCAACTTGTGTGGACATTTCAATACAAATGACCATATTGCATTCAAAGGAATGTGTGTGAACAAACTATCATCACTGGGACACGTGTTAACACATGATTACTTATGTTTAATAGAATGATGTGTACATATCTTAATCAGATGCTCACCTGACCAGCAGGTAGATGTTTCCACTATTCGGCATGGCAAGAAAGGACTGCTTAGCTCAGATCGCTCTCTGTGATGAAAGACAAGAAGATTTAGGATGAGAACTTTAAGCGGATGAGCAATGACAATAGTTTTGTTCCAAGGTAAAAACCAATTTCAGATAACCTTAGTCATCGAGATCAGCAGGACATGTTGTGTCTGGCATACAAGAACAGCCTCTGTCCCAAAGGAAGACGTGTACTTACTTAGCGGCATCAAGTAAGACAGAGGTCGGGATCAGGAACTTAAAGATAGGTTTATAATATTCCTTCCCCACCCCCAGCAACATTTTAGGCCCGGGAGTTAAGTTTTTTTCAAATAAAACTTTTAAAGCAAAATGTTTGCTGACTAAAAATTCCTCCAGTTTTTGTGGGAACTGTCCGCTGTTTGGGCACATAAATGGGACGAAGGCGAGGGAAAGACTGCGAAAACTTTATTCAATAGGGCTCTGCCTTCTTTTTGTAAACAAATATACATGGTAAATGCTATCCGATTATCGCAAACTAAAATTTCCCTTATATAAGAATATACTACTAATAATAATAATGTAAATAACGACATCAGCAAAGAAAAAAAAAAAAGGGGGGGGGTCGCCAACTGAATAAAACACATCCAAAACACAAAACACAAAAGTGTGACACTGTCTCCCTTTACTTCTGTATCCCAAAGGTAATTCACTGTTAAATACCTTGATTTCAAACGGGCTTTAGACTGGACTCATCTATCGGTGCCTTGTCACACCCACATGTTCACAGGGTCGAGCCGGCCATCCACCATCTTCAGGCCGTGAGAGTGTGAAAACTCCTGGAGCACAGCGAAACAAGCAATTGCTAGAAGCCTTTTAGAAACATGTCCTGTCACACAATAATTCCCACAATGACAGTAACCTTGAAACAGGTGAACTCGTGGCGACACACGGCCACAGTTAGTCACCTGCATGGAACATTCCCATCATGCCAAGCAGTTTCATGTTTTTCGTCCAGCTCGGTTCCCGAAGTAAATATTTCGTGATAACGTGAGCCTCTGAGAAATAATATTAGGACACTACTGGACAGTCCTGACAGTACATCGATTTTCTTGTTCCTTGAAGAAGTATGTTACATACTTATGTAATGAAATGAAGTGGAATATTCACAACAGCAGTCGGCAGAAACTGGAATTTTTTTAATAGATTGGATTCTCAAGGTGAAGAAAAATAATGCAGACCCTGTGCTGTTAGGGAGTCGGGGTGGGTGGGAGAGAAACACGTGAAAAAACAAATTCTTATGTGAGATCAGTTGACGAGTGTTGTTAGTTTGCAGTCAATGGACTTGGAGAGTGAACAACACGAGAAAAGCAGGGTCAGCCCACAGACAGACTGAGTATTGAAGTTTACAATAGTTCATCAAATGATGGCACAAACCGTGCGAACTCCTTGAGTGAGAGAGATAAGGCAAAGTAAGGTGGTTGACATTTCCCCACAGTCACCTTTAACACAAAGTGCACCTACTTCCCCCCTCCCCATGCTGGGCTTGTGTAAACAATCTCACAGACCTCAGTCTGCCATGTCAGCTCGGGTCTCATTATACAAATATACCAGACTTGCTAGCCACCCCTACCCTAACCCTAACTCTACAGTTTCTCAGCCATGTGAAGGTGAAGAACAAAGATAATGGGATCCTGGTAAAAAGATGAGGAAGTGGAACACGGGGTGGAGCGTTGTGTGGACCCTTAATTAACTGCCTTAATAAACCGGGAGAAAGGGTATTACTGTAATTTAAAAATTAGGTCAGGTAGGGAGGGCCACCAGCCCCGAGAAATGCACTTGTTCCTAGAAACTTTCTTTTACCTGTTGCGGTGACTGTTGCTTGCGAGACATTGCGATAAACACTTATATGTATAAAATGTGCAGTGGTCATATTCACGCTTTTTTAAGCTTTTGTGTTCATTATTTTATAATAATCGCCATCCACTTTATTCATTAAGATTTTTAATTGGTGTAGGGGGCATTGGTACTAGGAGGCTACTTTAAAAGAAAAATAAAAACCTGTACGGATGCTGGATGCTACTCTGCCTTGACTACTAGATTGGAAAACTCAAGACAAGGGAGATAACACGGACAGTATAATCGCTGTATAAAACGAAGTAGACTCCCCTTGTGTAACTTGGCAGTGGCTCTCTAAGGGTTTGATATGACCAGGTGCCATTGTTAATTAACTCAGGGTCCATTAGAAAAGCTGCAGTATCTTCTGCATATTCCACTTCTCTCAGTAGCTCAGTGCTTAATGGATGTAATGCTCTCTCTCTCTCACACATCAATACGTTCATACTTATCAGTTGTGATGTATTGAAGACATGACTTCCTTGCGAGCTCAGGTTCGCTTGCTTCAGACAAAGCTGGAGAGTCCAAGAGTAGCATTCACCGTGTCTGTCGATGAAGCTTCACCAGCTGTCCCGGCATCGGATGTCCTCAAGAGAAATGGCCACGAGGTCATCTTGTGTCACAATGATGGCAGCATGCGGTTCCTCACCTGTACTGCTGCGGTCAGTCTTCACTCCGGCGACTTGGTCACAGTCGCTCAAGGAGGTAGTCTGGGCTCCATCTACGCTGGAGTCGGTTTTCTCAGGTTTCAGAATTAATTAGCAGCAACTGTGGCCTAATCATCGAAATGAACCAAGTAGCTATGACAATGATGGGTTTAATGACTTCAGGATGTTCCAGACAAAGACAGGGCGATGGCGGCTTCACGATGTTTGAAGCATCAGGATTGTGTTTGTGTTCTGATGTCAGTTGTAGTGTTTGAACTATTCGTTCAACATTTATTTTGTGTTCGCTTGTTGAAACATCCTTAATCTTTCTCTCTCTACAGTCAGCTGTGTAGCTTGTAGAATGTTTTTCTGTTGAGATTAGTTACAAGCCACAGTCCACATTAAGGTCAGCGCATGTAGTCTTTGTTTGTTCGCAGATCGTCATCATAGGTTTGAACAATTATTTTTATACTTCATGAGACTTCTTGTGAAATTTCTCTAAAATTTTCTGAAATTTGAATTTTTATTTTGTTTTGTCGGTGTGTGTGCACAATGCTCTCTTGTTATTTGTGCTTCTGCACTGAGGCCCATGAGGCCATTATTCTTTATATCCTAAGCTGAGGAAAGACTTTTTTTTAACACGGTCGATGATTTTTTAAAATAGAAAGTAAATAATAATGGTAATATTGTTACTTTTCAATTTTTTAAAATCCAGAACGATGCTTACAGTATTTGGTGTGCCGAAAAGAACAAAATCACAGCAAAGGATAAGAAAGTCATCACATATCACTTGCAGAGAAAACGTGTCACCTTAGAAACTGTTAACTCTTAAAATCGAACGAAAATTTCTGTTCTAGTTATGCGATACTCTGTTCCTTTCAAAATTACAGTTTCACCTGGGAAGACCAAACTACATTTTACTCAGTGGGACCTTGATTCTCTCCTGCACGAGAGTCTGTTGACTTTCTCACACCTGGCACAAGTACAGCACGAACGCTGAGATGTTCCTTGTCTGACAAGATTTATTTCCACAGTTGTACGCCAGTCACGAGACAGGTAAACACATGCAGCAGCGCCAGACTCCACATTCAATCAGCGTTAATGAGGTTAATTAAGACTTGAACCCAGACTAGCATAGCAAAGAACTAACCAATGTTTTTATGACATTCAGAAAGGTCTAGACACTCGATTGTTCTCCTTTGCTCTGAGAAGCCGCCGATGCTTCTTTAGGTTTGGATTTTCATCAAACACTAATAAATTCTTTGTACTATCAGCAATTACTGAGGATTAACTAGTGCAAAGAGTAAATAAAATAGTTTTGTTTCACGAAGTCACTCAAAAAGATCAAGACTCAGTTTGCATCTCCTCCGAGAACTCCAAAGCATCTTCCGGTGTGGATTTCCATCAAACAAGACCGTTAAAAAATTCTTGAAACAATTTCTGTTAAAAAAGCCCACTAAAACCGTTGGAATAAACACTCCTATCTACTTCTACTTCAGAAAGTCGAATTAGGTTTTTTCCCCATTTGTTTGAAATGAAGTAACATAAGTTGTAAAATAAGTGTGGAAATTACAAATGAAATTTATAAATAAATAACTAAATAGCTACATCGTTGACAATGACTTCATGATCGCACGACTTGTGCGTACAGATGAGTTTGTAGTGTGTGTGACAGGTGACTATGGAGAGAAAACATCAGTTTTGTTTCCGATTTATCTTAAAGTTCATTATTTATATGCGCTGGGTGTCGGCGTCAGCACAAGAGAAGGAAGGGAGTGATTGTGTCCCCTGACAAATGTAGGCGGCGACAGATGGCTACGTCACGATGGTGCAGCCTGCGACTACAGCAGCGCCTCCTTGGGTTTGTTGGCCAACTCCGCCTGCTGCTGGCGGTACGCCTCGGCCTGGCGCAGCATCTCCTGCTGCATCTTCAACATCTGCTTGGCGTCGCGCCGCCTGGCGACAATGTACTCGGGGTACGTCAAGTACCCGTCTTTGTCCACGTCATCCGTCTCCAAAACCTTGTCCACGACCTCTGTCAACAAACGATGTCATGTCCGTCTGATACACATCCATAGTCTGCCTTGACTTCCATTTCATATTTATTGTCATTATCCTACGTCTACATCCATTATTCTATTCATTGTCATTATACCGTGTCTTCTTTTTTTCTTTCTTCTTTTTTTCTTTTTTTTTTTAAACTGTCTGCATCATTTTCTATCCTTCCACGCGATTCGTCAATATTTACAATCTCAACAAACGGGACTGTCGAAAGCGAACAAAAGCTTCTACCGAGAACTAAGCAAGTACTTTGCCCCTTGTCTCTATCCATTTCCACTGTCTACTTCCATCCATTGTTACTAAGTTCTCTCCATTATTACTCATTTTCTTTCTGGCTTCCTGTCAATATCCGCCACCCTTGCTTTAACATCTTTCTCCTACTTAGAAGTTGTCACTTTTAATATTCTCTAATACGAAGATAAATTATTCTGGGTCTTAAAAAGACAGGTAAAAACTACTCACGCACAATGCCCTGCATAAACTGCAGGTACCTCTCCTTCTTCAGCTTGGCGATGTCGGGGGCCGTCTTGCCCTGCATCTCAAACGGCATCAGTTCCGGCGGCTGCATCATGTGGGTCAAGGCCTTCATGATCTCCTGGCCGTCCAGCAAGGTGTCGTTGTTGCTGTCGTGCAGCCTGACGGACAGCAAGACAATCAAAGGATCCCTTAGCTACCTTGTCTTAGGATCACATACACACAAATATTTGTATAATTATATCAACATGCAGACGGCACAGAACACACACAATGCAACAAAAAAGATAATTGGAAGAGTTATTCTCAGAAATGGTGACAGATGTTACAAAACAGCTCTGTCACGAAAATTATTGCCAAGACAATCTAAAATTCTACTTAATTAATTGCAGAAAAAATATAATAAATAACAGTAAAAAGACGCACCGGAAATAGTGGAACTCCATCTCTTCTGGTGACAGGTCCTTGTTGATGTTGATCTCATTTTTCAAGTGTTCTCTGAGGTGCCTGAGAAATAAATCCCACAGGTGACCCACCACAGCAGATCAGAAAGAATCAAAAGTAAGACTTTTAAATAATTAAGTTTTCTTAATTAAGCAGAAACTTGCGAGAAAATATCTGCGATGCTATTAACAAAAAATAAAAAAAACTAATAAGGGGAAGCAACATCCTCGTTCTCTGTAAGGAACGTATTTCAGAGTTATCTACCATAGCACTATCAGGCTTTCTGCAGCATCGCAGTGTGTGTGTGATATCCTGTCTGTTATTATTATAATCATCAATTTGTATTTTTCCAGGCAGTCTCTTGGTAAGAAAGGAAAGACCATTGATGTGAAACTAAAGGACAGACCCTGGCTGACTCGCCATACCGCACATGGCAGCTGTGTACATGGCCGGCTGTCTGGCTGTCAATATAATCTAAGCTGATGGTTCTGAGTAAAACAATAATGCTCTCCTTTCCAATCCCCATCCCCATCCCCCAACTCTGCTAGTTCTGCTTGAATGCGATCACCTGCCTTACTGCAACTCCACCTCCAAACTTTGTCAATATTTGGGACTGCCTGCCACTGTAGTTTCATATTTTTGATATTTTTTTAATTTCAAGACTAAGGTTTGTAAAATTTTATTTTCAATATCTGTTCTTGTTTCACGCTGGTTTGTATGAAATTACGAGTGGTGAGATGGCTGCGTGGTGGTTTCAGCAATTCTATTACAGCGCAGGATCTGTCCAATAGTTTTAGGCCAGTGGACAGGACAACAAGCACAAACATCTTCAAACAAGTCACAAAAGGCCGCTTTCTGGGTGTGATAAAGCAAGAAATTATGGGCATGACACAGTCAGAAAACAAGAGCGAAGAGCAATATTAATGGGTGTCATGAACGAGGAGGAGGTTGAGTGGGGGAGTCGCAACACATCAAAGTCTGGATGTTACCAAGAACAAATCACGTGACAAGAAAAGTAAACTTCAAAGGTTTTGAAGACAAATTTTCCAAGCCCATTATGAACAAAGAAAACCGGTTCTGAGATCTAGAACTTTCTCTAGTATCAGCTATTGAAAACAGTTTCAAAAGCACATCTTTTCCCATTTTTGTTTGTTTTCTGGATTGTGCAGGTTTCAAATGTTTACATGAAATACATTTAAAAATTAATAATAAATAATAATTGCTTGTTTCTCTTCATTCTATTTTCATAGCATTTTATGACCATATTAATAGAGAAATCATGTTTAATCTATTCGTTATTGCAAATTGATGATTAATTATTAATAGTAACCTAGCAATAATTCAAATGATCAATACGAATTCATAATGGGGCTGATTTACAGTTCAGCAATACTCTTGAGTAAATGAATGTGAATACACTGTCTTCTGTCGACAACATATTTGCAAGTAAGATGAATTATTATTATTTAATTAATTAATTTATTTATTTATTTGCATTCTCTCAGCTCAAAACGTTTAAGCTTACTCTTGATTTCCGACCACGTTTGGATCGTGAAAGCTTGTAGGTGGCTGCTGCATATTTTCGCTGTGATGACCCGCATGACCTTTCACCTTCCAAGAGGTCATGATCAGCAATAGGGCGCAGCAAGCAACCGAGGAACCCACTTTAGTCACCATCGTCAGCAGCATGAAGCGGTGAGGTCACAGGTCGCCTGGGTGAGCAATAATAAACGAAGAAGAGACAATTACAAACATAAAATCACACAATTCAAGATGTCAGCTCATTCCATTAGCTATGACTATAAATGTCAGTGACTCGTTTCCCCATTGCCTAGCTGTCCGGCGGTGTGATGTGTGTCACGGAGGAGTATGTTATGTGTCCCTCGTGTCTGCTACAAGTCCAGAGCTAAGGTAAGTGGAAGCTGAAACACGCTGAGGTCAAAGTTTACGACATCGACGACTACCGGTAGTGACATGCATGAGTGATTGCAGCCGGAGACGCCATTGACCTCTGTGGGTCTTCAAGATGAGGCTGCAGTGTAGCCACACACTTACACGTACATCATCTGTGAGTCGTCTGCTCGCTGCTGAGTGTAATTATCATCGGTTTACAACGGAAATCCACTTTGTGTTCATAGATTAACAAGTGTACTGTAGGTTCACACTGTTCACATTACACTTATTACTAGCTTACACGCACTTCGTAGTGTATTTAATAACGGCTGTGTCAATAGATTAACAAGTGTACTGTAGGTTCACATATTACACTTATCACTAGCTTACACGCACGTAAGTCCACGGGTATAGCCAATGACTAATGATCAAAGACTGTTTATCAGCGGTTTTCACACTGTATATTGTATACATCCATTCTGGTTAGTGGACGCAAGTTTCATCACACATACCTGACAAGGTATGGTCGCTGCACCCGCTGACATCATCTCGTTGTCAGTGCACACCATTCATACATTTTACAGTTACATACATCTTACATTCACATACATTGTACATTTACATACATTTTACCGTTACATACATTGTACATTTGTACAGGCTGCATGTGGCAGCTTCACGAAGCTCTCGACTTTGCGAGGGCAAAGCATCCTTACACGACATGAACAAACATATTTTCTATGTTAATTTATTTACGAGGAGGAGGCGCAGGGCTGTCACGATTCACACACACAACGCTGAGCGTGACCTGTCAAGCGTGACAACCAGGCGGTCAGCCATATTGCACCTTCTCTGGCAGCATCCAGTCTCCGCCGGAGTCATTAGTTAATAACACGAGTTAATAATGATAATCATCACAATAATAATAAGTACAGTCGGTGGTTGCAATCAAACACAAGCCAAGGCTACTCACCGGAGTCGTTGATACGCAGCAGACCAAAGTCCCACGTGACTCACTGACAGACGTCTTACCTGCAGCAGGTGAGAGAGGCTGACGGGAAAGTCCAAAGGACCAGCGTGTGCGGGACCGTGTCGTGGCAAGACAGTTGGGGGTGAAGGGGTTGGGGGAAGGGGCTTGCTAGCAAGTACAGGGCTTCATCTGCGGCTCGTCGTTTGGAAAACGCTGGTGTGGTAATAAACTCAACCACTCCGCCATTTTGTCGACTGCATTGCTTTGTTGAGCTGTGTATTTGTCAACAAAACCTAGGCCTTTGTCCATGGCCAACATCCGGTTTAGGATAAACAGGACGATACTATATTTTATTATCAACTAACATAGGCTGTAAAGGTTATTATCGGCAAACATCAGCTCAGAGGTCGTGACTGTGAAGCCACTCGCCTCTCACACGCGCGTGCAAACAGAATATTGTAAACTCATCAGAGCTCAGATGTTGCGATGTAAGGAGTGTGAGACTAAAGCGGTGTGTAAGTGTGTGAGTGAAGGAGAGAGAGAGGGTGGGTGTTGGTTCTCCAAAGGGCTAACGTCTGTCGTTCTGATCCTCCAATATTCTAGTTTTCTGTCTGTGAAGAGGTTTAAGTCTGTTTGCTTCTTTCTTTTAACTTGAAGACACATTCCTGCTCACGTGTCATCTCACAAGGGGGAACCTGTACAGGTGGGTGCTTTAATTGCTGTAAGGGTAGTTACATGTGGCAGCAAGACGTATGTGAGGTGTATGGGAGGCGAGGAGGCCAGGAGGGAGGCACCTAGCGACTCAGCCACACAACTCGCTCCACGACATCCTCCCGCCCTGACGTCACCAAACTGCCAACTGTCCACGTGCCCCGGGGGCTCATCTGCTGCACTTGAAGCCAGTCGCCAGTCTCGTTAATGATGAAAAATCACCTGTCAACAGACCTACACGCTGACTTCCTTTCTCAACGCGAGCATGCGCGGAAGATGACTTCCGCCTCTCGATACCCACGCACGCTACTTCCTGCTTCAGCAGCCGCCGAACTCAGCTGGCGAGTCAGTTCGAAGTATTTTTAAAGAATCGATCTTCCAATAATAATCCAGTCACTAGTCATCATAACTCAGTCCAGTGAATATTTTACAACATTTTCCCCGACACTCTGATTTCACAAATGTCTTCTCATCTCATTTACCTGACGATGGGCGCTGCTGACATCAGTTACACTTCATTACAGCCACAGACAGACCACGTGTACCCCGGGTGACGGCACGAGACAGGGAACTGGACACAGCAACAGCAGCCGACTGAACGATGGAGGCTTTGCACCTTCGTAGTCGATGCCGTGCGAGTTTTAATGTTTAGTGTGTAGTTTACATGTCATTATGATTTGTGTCAAGAGTACAACTGGTGATTAGTGTAGATGTCACAGATGCCTTGATGGTTAGTGTGTCACGTACACAGGTCGTCAGGGTCACTGTTGACATTCGATATTCGATAGATGAGTATGCGGTTAGTGTAGAGGTGACATGTGTCATTACAGATATGAGTATGTAATAAGTGTAGAGGTTACAAATGTCGTGGTTAGATAGAATACAGACATCCTGATTAGTGTATAGGTTGCAGATGTAATAATTAGCGGTTAAATTAAATATATGATCCTCACTGTGCAGGTTACAGATAAAGTAATGATCATTACAGAAAGTTCAGGTATGATAACCAGGGTGCGGGTTACAGATGTGGTGATCAGCATGGACCCTACACTAATGATGAGCATGAAGATTACAGCTGTGACAGAGATGTTGCGATTGTGTCTACAGTTCACTGGAGCTTATTGCTGCTTCTCTCTCGTCTTCACAAGTGAACTGTGTATTTGTGCGTGCGTGTGTGTCCATATGTGTGTGTGTGTGCGCGCGCTAAATGATGTTGACATAAAGCTGCACACAAAAACATAACACACACGCACGCACACACACACACACACACACACACACACACACACACACACACACACACACACACACACACACACACACAGACACACACACACACACGCACAGAGGTATACTTAACGTTGCAAACACTCAGCATAAGAAAGGAGTTCTCTCCCCTTGATCCCCCAGTTACTCCCCCTGTCCATCTCGCGGCCTCTCCACACCCGCTCCTGGAGCGGACTTTTCTTCCAGCGGCAAATTCAATTTTTACTTCTCCCACCAGCGAAAACATAAAAAGCTGGGCAGAAAATGGAGAAAGTCCTCGACTGGGGGCTGAAGTGGGCCTCGGTGTGGCGGGCCGGCCGGAGCGAAATGGCCGCGCTAATGCAATGACCCTGGATGGCCATATGCTGCCGGCCCTCCTCCTGCTGCACACCACGCGCCGCCCCACACTTACTCTCTTATTGTGGCACTGTATGCACCTCCACCTTAAATACACACTTTAGTCATCGCATCATCTTCTCTGTGGAAATGGACAGCACGGATCGTAGTCACAGGTGAGGCAGGTAATCACACTGAACGTTCAGTCAAACAACATCGACACTCGCTTCCCGGTTTGCTTTGAAATCCTCTCATACACCGTTAGTCCTATGTTTCACATGCCATTGTAAATAAACGACTCAGCTCTCCAGCTTTATAGCACAACTAACTCAGTTTTTATCACTGAAACTCAAATCAAGTTTTGCCATTTAAGAGACAGAGGTCTTTATCTGAAATAGTTGTCTGTCTGTCTGTCTGTCTGTCTGTTGTCTGTCTGTCTGTCTGTCAGACGTTGGTCGTTACACAACTGACAACTCCAAAAACACAGAATTTGTGAGAGACTACCACCACTATTTTTTGTACACAAGTGCACTGCCATCCTCACCCTCTACACTTGCGGTGTTATTTATTATTAGGACAGTAAGATGATATTAATTTATTGTTTACTAAACATGTAACTATTAGACTTTAGTAATGTGATCTCACATTCTTTAAGTGGACATTTTTATTGTCCAATCTCTTAAATACCCCCAAGGGTTATTGATAAACATCTCTTCAAACTTACCTCATTATTACTGTTATTGGAAGATAATACATAATACATGTTAATATAACATTATACATCGTTCGTTATAAAGAAGGATCTTTTACATCAGCATCACACAACTGGTTTGTAAATGGATATGATATGGATTTGACTCTTTCTTACTCAAAGTGCACCTGGCTTTACCAACTTTAGTCAAGTGTACACAGCCCTGCCTATATTTATATATACATTAGTCAAGTGTACATGCAGACAGAGTGGACGAGGAAGCAGGGCTGCAGACAGAGAGAAGGAGGAAGCAGGGCTGCAGACAGAGAGAAGGAGGAAGCAGGGCTGCAGACAGAGGACGGGACAAGAGACAAAGCAGTGTAACCTTTGGTGGACAGAAAACAAAAAGAAGTGCATGAAAGGCAATTGCAGGTGAGTGAAAGTGGTGTTGACGGACCTAATGGAAGGAGATGCCTTCACCCCTGGGGAAGAAGCAACTGCCACTAAAAGAATGTTCTGACTTAAAAGGTCAGACCTGCATGGCGTTGCCAGGCAACCAGAAGTGTGTACACTGTCCCAGTCGCAACATCTCTCCCCTCTCTCCATACAACCGCTGTCTGCCGGAGTTAGAGAGAAGGAGCGAGGGGGATAGTAAGAGAGAGAGTGAGAAAAAGATCTGAAAATACCGATTCTATGCAAGTGTATGTGTGTGTGTGGTGTCTGCGTAATGTGATGT